>NC_058083.1:248695523-248995523 GCF_014858855.1 Bufo gargarizans | reverse complement strand
GGTGACCCAGCGCCTAAATACTAGGCCTCAAATTTAAATCCCTCTAAATCTCTCGTTACCCACCGCTGTACTGTTGTTGCTGGGCAAGATATTTAGTGTCCGTCAAAGCACATTTTTTGTTCTGGGTTGAAGTACAATTCCCAATTTAGCAATTTCATAATTTAGTGGTTTCTGCTATATCAGAGCTATTTGAAATCTATCCCTAAAAGGGTATATAATATTGAAGGTGCACATAGGGTCATTCAGAATAACTTCACACACACGCTTCTGTGCATTTCCAAGTCTAATTCTGTCACTAAATCCATACCGGTGACCCAGCGCCTAAATACTAGGCCTCAAATTTAAATCCCTCTAAATCTCTCGTTACCCACCACTGTACTGTTGTTGCTGGGCAAGATATTTAGTGTCCGTCAAAGCACATTTTTGTTCTGGGTTGAAGTACAATTCCCAATTTAGCAATTTCATAATTTAGTGGTTTCTGCTATATCAGAGCTATTTGAAATCTATCCCTAAAAGGGTATATAATATTGAAGGTGCACATAGGGTCATTCAGAATAACTTCACACACACGCTTCTGTGCATTTCCAAGTCTAATTCTGTCACTAAATCCATACCGGTGACCCAGCGCCTAAATACTAGGCCTCAAATTTAAATCCCTCTAAATCTCTCGTTACCCACCACTGTACTGTTGTTGCTGGGCAAGATATTTAGTGTCCGTCAAAGCACATTTTTTGTTCTGGGTTGAAGTACAATTCCCAATTTAGCAATTTCATAATTTAGTGGTTTCTGCTATATCAGAGCTATTTGAAATCTATCCCTAAAAGGGTATATAATATTGAAGGTGCACATAGGGTCATTCAGAATAACTTCACACACACGCTTCTGTGCATTTCCAAGTCTAATTCTGTCACTAAATCCATACCGGTGACCCAGCGCCTAAATACTAGGCCTCAAATTTAAATCCCTCTAAATCTCTCGTTACCCACCACTGTACTGTTGTTGCTGGGCAAGATATTTAGTGTCCGTCAAAGCACATTTTTTGTTCTGGGTTGAAGTACAATTCCCAATTTAGCAATTTCATAATTTAGTGGTTTCTGCTATATCAGAGCTATTTGAAATCTATCCCTAAAAGGGTATATAATATTGAAGGTGCACATAGGGTCATTCAGAATAACTTCACACACACGCTTCTGTGCATTTCCAAGTCTAATTCTGTCACTAAATCCATACCGGTGACCCAGCGCCTAAATACTAGGCCTCAAATTTAAATCCCTCTAAATCTCTCGTTACCCACCGCTGTACTGTTGTTGCTGGGCAAGATATTTAGTGTCCGTCAAAGCACATTTTTTGTTCTGGGTTGAAGTACAATTCCCAATTTAGCAATTTCATAATTTAGTGGTTTCTGCTATATCAGAGCTATTTGAAATCTATCCCTAAAAGGGTATATAATATTGAAGGTGCACATAGGGTCATTCAGAATAACTTCACACACACGCTTCTGTGCATTTCCAAGTCTAATTCTGTCACTAAATCCATACCGGTGACCCAGCGCCTAAATACTAGGCCTCAAATTTAAATCCCTCTAAATCTCTCGTTACCCACCGCTGTACTGTTGTTGCTGGGCAAGATATTTAGTGTCCGTCAAAGCACATTTTTTGTTCTGGGTTGAAGTACAATTCCCAATTTAGCAATTTCATAATTTAGTGGTTCCTGCTATATCAGAGCTATTTGAAATCTATCCCAAAAAGGGTATATAATATTGAAGGTGCACATTGGGTCATTCAGAATAACTTCACACACACCCGCTACTGTGTATTTCAAGTCTAATTCTGTCACTAAACCCATACCTGTCACCCAGCGCCTAAATACTAGGCCTCAAATTTAAATCCCTCTAAATCTCTCGTTACCCACCGCTGTACTGTTGTTGCTGGGCAAGATATTTAGTGTCCGTCAAAGCACATTTTTTGTTCTGGGTTGAAGTACAATTCCCAATTTAGCAATTTCATAATTTAGTGGTTTCTGCTATATCAGAGCTATTTGAAATCTATCCCTAAAAGGGTATATAATATTGAAGGTGCACATAGGGTCATTCAGAATAACTTCACACACACGCTTCTGTGCATTTCCAAGTCTAATTCTGTCACTAAATCCATACCGGTGACCCAGCGCCTAAATACTAGGCCTCAAATTTAAATCCCTCTAAATCTCTCGTTACCCACCGCTGTACTGTTGTTGCTGGGCAAGATATTTAGTGTCCGTCAAAGCACATTTTTTGTTCTGGGTTGAAGTACAATTCCCAATTTAGCAATTTCATAATTTAGTGGTTTCTGCTATATCAGAGCTATTTGAAATCTATCCCTAAAAGGGTATATAATATTGAAGGTGCACATAGGGTCATTCAGAATAACTTCACACACACGCTTCTGTGCATTTCCAAGTCTAATTCTGTCACTAAATCCATACCGGTCACCCAGCGCCTAAATACTAGGCCTCAAATTTATATCCCGCTGAATTTGAATACAATACATTGGGCCAAATAATATATTTGTTGTTGTGGTGAACCATAACAATGAGAAAAACATCTAGTAAGGGACGCGGACGTGGACATGGTCGTGGTGGTGTTAGTGGACCCTCTGGTGCTGGGAGAGGACGTGGCCGTTCTGCCACATCCACACGTCCTAGTGTACCAACTACCTCAGGTCCCAGTAGCCGCCAGAATTTACAGCGATATATGGTGGGGCCCAATGCCGTTCTAAGGATGGTAAGGCCTGAGCAGGTACAGGCATTAGTCAATTGGGTGGCCGACAGTGGATCCAGCACGTTCACATTATCTCCCACCCAGTCTTCTGCAGAAAGCGCACAGATGGCGCCTGAAAACCAACCCCATCAGTCTGTCACATCACCCCCATGCATACCAGGGAAACTGTCTCAGCCTCAAGTTATGCAGCAGTCTCTTATGCTGTTTGAAGACTCCGCTGGCAGGGTTTCCCAAGGGCATCCACCTAGCCCTTCCCCAGCGGTGAAAGACATAGAATGCACTGACGCACAACCACTTATGTTTCCTGATGATGAGGACATGGGAATACCACCTCAGCATGTCTCTGATGATGACGAAACACAGGTGCCAACTGCTGCGTCTTTCTGCAGTGTGCAGACTGAACAGGAGGTCAGGGATCAAGACTGGGTGGAAGACGATGCAGGGGACGATGAGGTCCTAGACCCCACATGGAATGAAGGTCGTGCCACTGACTTTCACAGTTCGGAGGAAGAGGCAGTGGTGAGACCGAGCCAACAGCGTAGCAAAAGAGGGAGCAGTGGGCAAAAGCAGAACACCCGCCGCCAAGAGACTCCGCCTGCTACTGACCGCCGCCATCTGGGACCGAGCACCCCAAAGGCAGCTTCAAGGAGTTCCCTGGCATGGCACTTCTTCAAACAATGTGCTGACGACAAGACCCGAGTGGTTTGCACGCTGTGCCATCAGAGCCTGAAGCGAGGCATTAACGTTCTGAACCTGAGCACAACCTGCATGACCAGGCACCTGCATGCAAAGCATGAACTGCAGTGGAGTAAACACCTTAAAACCAAGGAAGTCACTCAGGCTCCCCCTGCTACCTCTTCTGCTGCTGCCGCCTCGGCCTATTCTGCTGCTGCCGCCTCGGCCTCTTCCTCCGCCTCTGGAGGAACGTTGGCACCTGCCGCCCAGCAAACAGGGGATGTACCACCAACACCACCACCACCACCTCCGTCACCAAGCGTCTCAACCATGTCACACGCCAGCGTTCAGCTCTCCATCTCACAAACATTTGATAGAAAGCGTAAATTCCCACCTAGCCACCCTCGATCCCTGGCCCTGAATGCCAGCATTTCTAAACTACTGGCCTATGAAATGCTGTCATTTAGGCTGGTGGACACAGACAGCTTCAAACAGCTCATGTCGCTTGCTGTCCCACAGTATGTTGTTCCCAGCCGGCACTACTTCTCCAAGAGAGCCGTGCCTTCCCTGCACAACCAAGTATCCCATAAAATCAAGTGTGCACTGCGCAACGCCATCTGTAGCAAGGTCCACCTAACCACAGATACGTGGACCAGTAAGCACGGCCAGGGACGCTATATCTCCCTAACTGCACACTGGGTAAATGTAGTGGCAGCTGGGCCCCAGGCGGAGAGCTGTTTGGCGCACGTCCTGCCGCCGCCAAGGATCGCAGGGCAACATTCTTTGCCTCCTGTTGCCACCTCCTCCTTCTCGGCTTCCTCCTCCTCTTCTTCCACCTGCTCATCCAGTCAGCCACACACCTTCACCACCAACTTCAGCACAGCCCGGGGTAAACGTCAGCAGGCCATTCTGAAACTCATATGTTTGGGGGACAGGCCCCACACCGCACAGGAGTTGTGGCGGGGTATTGAACAACAGACCGACGAGTGGTTGCTGCCGGTGAGCCTCAAGCCCGGCCTGGTGGTGTGTGATAATGGGCGAAATCTCGTTGCAGCTCTGGGACTAGCCAATTTGACGCACATCCCTTGCTTGGCGCATGTGCTGAATTTGGTGGTGCAGAAGTTCATTCACAACTACCCCGACATGTCAGAGCTGCTGCATAAAGTGCGGGCCGTCTGTTCGCGCTTCCGGCGTTCACATCCTGCCGCTGCTCGCCTGTCTGCGCTACAGCGTAACTTCGGCCTTCCCGCTCACCGCCTCATATGCGACGTGCCCACCAGGTGGAACTCCACCTTGCACATGCTGGACAGACTGTGCGAGCAGCAGCAGGCCATAGTGGAGTTTCAGCTGCAGCACGCACGGGTCAGTCGCACTACAGAACAGCACCACTTCACCACCAATGACTGGGCCTCCATGCGAGACCTGTGTGCCCTGTTGCGCTGTTTCGAGTACTCCACCAACATGGCCAGTGGCGATGACACCGTTATCAGCGTTACAATACCACTTCTATGTCTCCTTGAGAAAACACTTAGGGCGATGATGGAACAGGAGGTGGCCCAGGAGGAGGAGGAGGAGGATGAGGAAGAGGGGTCATTTTTAGCACTTTCAGGCCAGTCTCTTCGAAGTGACTCAGAGGGAGGTTTTTTGCAACAGCAGAGGCCAGGTACAAATGTGGCCAGCCAGGGCCCACTACTGGAGGACGAGGAGGACGAGGATGAGGAGGAGGTGGAGGAGGATGAGGATGAAGCATGGTCACAGCGGGGTGGCACCCAACGCAGCTCGGGTCCATCACTGGTGCGTGGCTGGGGGGAAAGGCAGGACGATGACGATACGCCTCCCACAGAGGACAGCTTGTCCTTACCCCTGGGCAGCCTGGCACACATGAGCGACTACATGCTGCAGTGCCTGCGCAACGACAGCAGAGTTGCCCACATTTTAACCTGTGCGGACTACTGGGTTGCCACCCTGCTGGATCCACGCTACAAAGACAATGTGCCCACCTTACTTCCTGCACTGGAGCGTGATAGGAAGATGCGCGAGTACAAGCGCACGTTGGTAGACGCGCTACTGAGAGCATTCCCAAATGTCACAGGGGAACAAGTGGAAGCCCAAGGCCAAGGCAGAGGAGGAGCAAGAGGTCGCCAAGGCAGCTGTGTCACGGCCAGCTCCTCTGAGGGCAGGGTTAGCATGGCAGAGATGTGGAAAACTTTTGTCAACACGCCACAGCTAACTGCACCACCACCTGATACGCAACGTGTTAGCAGGAGGCAACATTTCACTAACATGGTGGAACAGTACGTGTGCACACCCCTCCACGTACTGACTGATGGTTCGGCCCCATTCAACTTCTGGGTCTCTAAATTGTCCACGTGGCCAGAGCTAGCCTTTTATGCCTTGGAGGTGCTGGCCTGCCCGGCAGCCAGCGTTTTGTCTGAACGTGTATTCAGCACGGCAGGGGGCGTCATTACAGACAAACGCAGCCGCCTGTCTACAGCCAATGTGGACAAGCTGACGTTCATAAAAATGAACCAGGCATGGATCCCACAGGACCTGTCCGTCCCTTGTCCAGATTAGACATTAACTACCTCCCCATAACCATATATTATTGGACTCCAGGGCACTTCCTCATTCAATCCTATTTTTATTTTCATTTTACCATTATATTGCGATGCTACCCAAAGTTGAATGAACCTCTCCTCTGCCTGTGTGCTAGGCCTAAATATATGCCAATGGACTGTTGCAGTGGTGGCTGACATGAAGCCTGATTCTCTGCTATGACATGCAGACTAATTCTCTGCTGACATGAAGCCAGATTGTCTGTTACGGGACCTCTCTCCTCTGCCTGGGTGCTGGGCCTAAATTTATGACCATGGACTGTTGCAGTGGTGGCTGACGTGAAGCCTGATTCTCTGCTATGACATGCAGACTGATTCTCTGCTGACATGAAGCCAGATCGTCTGTTACGGGACCTCTCTGCTCTGCCTGTGTGCTAGGCCTAAATATATGCCAATGGACTGTTGCAGTGGTGGGTGACGTGAAGCCTCATTCTCTGCTATGACATGCAGACTGATTCTCTGCTGACATGAAGCCAGATTGTCTGTTACGGGACCTCTCTGCTCTGCCTGTGTGCTAGGCCTAAATATATGCCAATGGACTGTTGCAGTGGTGGGTGACGTGAAGCCTCATTCTCTGCTATGACATGCAGACTGATTCTCTGCTGTCATGAAGCCAGATTGTCTGTTACGGGACCTCTCTGCTCTGCCTGTGTGCTAGGCCTAAATATATGCCAATGGACTGTTGCAGTGGTGGGTGACGTGAAGCCTCATTCTCTGCTATGACATGCAGACTGATTCTCTGCTGACATGAAGCCAGATTGTCTGTTACGGGACCTCTCTGCTCTGCCTGTGTGCTAGGCCTAAATATATGCCAATGGACTGTTGCAGTGGTGGGTGACGTGAAGCCTCATTCTCTGCTATGACATGCAGACTGATTCTCTGCTGTCATGAAGCCAGATTGTCTGTTACGGGACCTCTCTCCTCTGCCTGGGTGCTGGGCCTAAATTTATGACAATGGACTGTTGCAGTGGTGGCTGACGTGAAGCCTGATTCTCTGCTATGACATGCAGACTAATTCTCTGCTGACATGAAGCCAGATTGTCTGTTACGGGACCTCTCTCCTCTGCCTGGGTGCTGGGCCTAAATATATGCCAATGGACTGTTGCAGTGGTGGCTGACGTGAAGCCTCATTCTCTGCTATGACATGCAGACTAATTCTCTGCTGTCATGAAGCCAGATTGTCTGTTACGGGACCTCTCTGCTCTGCCTGTGTGCTAGGCCTAAATATATGCCAATGGACTGTTGCAGTGGTGGGTGACGTGAAGCCTCATTCTCTGCTATGACATGCAGACTGATTCTCTGCTGACATGAAGCCAGATTCTCTGTTACGGGACCTCTCTCCTCTGCCTGTGTGTGTGCTGGGCCTAAATATATGCCAATGGACTGTTGCAGTGGTGGCTGACGTGAAGCCTCATTCTCTGCTATGACATGCAGACTAATTCTCTGCTGACATGAAGACAGATTCTCTGTTACGGGACCTCCCTCCTCTGCCTGGGTGCTGGGCCTAAATATATGCCAATGGACTGTTGCAGTGGTGGCTGACGTGAAGCCTCATTCTCTGCTATGACATGCAGACTGATTCTCTGCTGACATGAAGCCAGATTCTCTGTTACGGGACCTCTCTCCTCTGCCTGTGTGTGTGCTGGGCCTAAATATATGCCAATGGACTGTTGCAGTGGTGGCTGACGTGAAGCCTCATTCTCTGCTATGACATGCAGACTGATTCTCTGCTGACATGAAGCCAGATTCTCTGTTACGGGACCTCTCTCCTCTGCCTGTGTGTGTGCTGGGCCTAAATATATGCCAATGGACTGTTGCAGTGGTGGCTGACGTGAAGCCTCATTCTCTGCTATGACATGCAGACTAATTCTCTGCTGACATGAAGACAGATTCTCTGTTACGGGACCTCTCTCCTCTGCCTGGGTGCCGGGGCCTAAATATCTGAGAATGGACTGTTCCAGTGGTGGGTGACGGGAAGCCAGATTCTCTGCTATGGAACCTCTCTCCAATTGATTTTGGTTAATTTTTATTTATTTAATTTTTATTTTAATTCATTTCCCTATCCACATTTGTTTGCAGGGGATTTACCTACATGTTGCTGCCTTTTGCAGCCCTCTAGCTCTTTCCTGGGCTGTTTTACAGCCTTTTTAGTGCCGAAAAGTTCGGGTCCCCATTGACTTCAATGGGGTTCGGGTTCGGGACGAAGTTCGGATCGGGTTCGGATCCCGAACCCGAACATTTCCGGGATGTTCGGCCGAACTTCTCGAACCCGAACATCCAGGTGTTCGCTCAACTCTAATAGGGACCCATCTACGGAAGCCACCTTGACGCTTGGTAGATGGGCCCGACACAAGTTTGATCAAAATGTGAGCTAAGAGCTTCCATTGATCCTTTTATAGTAGGTATAATACCACTTGAATTTAGAATGATCCCCATTTCACAGCTTTACTGTTTATATGTGTGTGCAGCCATTATTTTTTTATCAACCATGTTTGCTTTATGGATATGCACCTAGGACTATGAATAAGAATGTGTCAGTCTAAATTTTCTTGTAGTCTTCTATTGCACAGATGCTGAAAGTATTAATTATAGGCAAATATAGAGGAGATCCTGCTGTCCGTATGCAAGGGAAAGGAGTAGCCCCCTTAAATTGTATTGCTCCTTTTAATTTGAACAGTTTCATTAAATTATTGTGAATCTGTCTTGTGTCAACCTTCTATGTGTGGCCTCTGTGTAGCTTTTGTTTCATGTCTGTGTGTTATACTCATTCGTGGTGGTGGAGATCAGCACAACTGAACTTAGATGTGGGAGTTGTGACTCTTGTCAAGTCCTGCTCACTGCTCCTCATCTCTATGAGTAAGCTTGAAAGATAAGGCAGGGCAGGGCAACCTCAGCTGCTACTGTCTTGGAAAACTGTCAGTTGATGAGAGGGACAGTGATAGTAGATGTGGAGATACCATACCATCTTCTTGTGGAGATTGTGTAGTCAAGATTGGAAGGAGAAGACCATATATCAGGGACCAGTGAAAGGAGACTGGGACCCTGAAAGTCTCTATCAGTTATCCAGAAATATACAACTTGTGTCACACAAGAATCTAGTGTTTTCAAGTGTCAGACTTGTTGTGCTGTAGCCCATCAGAAAAACATTATTCATTATAAACAGAAGAATGTTTGTCAAATATTTCTGGAATTAATTGTTACTGCCTTCAAGTCCATTTCTGTAACCACAAAGCATACTGTGCCATCAAGTATGCTTTTGCAACACACAAGCCAATGATGCATTTAATAGTAACCCATAAAGATAAAGTGTGCAAAACCACTTTTGTGATCAAATATTGTAGCTTTTCTATTTTACTACAACTGTACCATATTCGATGGTTTCCCTTTAATGCCATCATACATTACACAATACAGAAAAACTATTTTCATCATAAAAGGGGCTTGTTCGCTTCTAGCATGTATCTGCCTCTGTGCCATAGAACATGCAGTTACAGCCATCTTTAGAAGTCATGGATGTCCTGTTTCTGTGCCTGCATTGAACAGTCACAGCAGTGTGTAGTATAGGACACAGTTGTCAACATCTTCAGAACCTATGGACATCGGGAAATGTTTACATGCATTATGCATGGACAACAGAGGAGCTTTACAGCCCTGGCTTAGGTAAGTTCTGAGATGTTTTACAGTTGTCAATCACACAGCGGAGGGGGCGTCATTATGAGAGGAGGATGCGGCTGCTACCAGCAAGTAGCCGCCCTACTTGCTGGTAGCAAGGTAATTTACATATTATAAAAATAGCTTTTTAACAAAATCTACTGAACAAAAATGAATATTTAGCTTATGTATAGGGAGCTCGCAGTGTAGGGATTATTATTAACCAAAAAAAAAAAAAAAACGGTTTAGTGGGCTGACAGAAGCCCTTTAACCACTTCAGCCCCGCTAGCTGAAACCCCCTTCATGACCAGAGCACTTTTTACACTTCGGCACAACACTACTTTCATCGTTTATCGCTCGGTCATGCAACTTACCACCCAAATGAATTTTACCTCCTTTTCTTCTCATTAATGGAGCTTTCATTTGGTGGTATTTTATTGCTGCTGACATTTTTACTTTTTTTGTTATTAATCAAAATGTAACGATTTTTTTGCAAAAAAATGACATTTTTCACTTTCAGCTGTAAAATTTTGCAAAAAAAACAACATCCATATATAAATTTTTCGCCAAATTTATTGTTCTACATCTCTTTGATAAAAAAAAATGTTTGGGCAAAAAAAAAAAATGGTTTGGGTAAACGTTATAGCGTTTACAAACTATGGTACAAAAATGTGAATTTCCGCTTTTTGAAACAGCTCTGATTTTCTGAGCACCTGTCATTATTCCTGAGGTTCTACAATGCCCAAACAGTAGAAAAACCCCACAAATGACCCTATTTCGTTAAGTAGACACCCTAAGGTATTCGCTCATGGGCATAGTGAGTTCATAGAACTTTTTTTTTTTTGTCACAAGTTAGCGGAAAATGATGATTTTTTTTTTTCTCTTTTTTCCTTACAAAGTCTCATATTCCACTAACTTGCGACAAAAAATAAAAAATTCTAGGAGCTCGCCATGCCCCTCACGGAATACCTTGGGGTGTCTTCTTTCCAAAATGGGGTCACTTGTGGCGTAGTTATACTGCCCTGGCAATTTAGGGGCCCATATGTGTGAGAAGTACTTTGCAATCAAAATGTGTAAAAAATGGCCTGCAAAATCCGAAAGGTGCACTTTGGAATATGTGCCCCTTTGCCCACCTTGGCATCAAAAAAGTGTCACACATCTGGTATCACCGTACTCAGGAGAAGTTGGGGAATGTGTTTTGGGGTGCCATTTTACATATACCCATGCTGGGTGGGAGAAATATCTTGGCAAAAGACAACTTTTCCCTTTTTTTTTTTATACAAAGTTGGCATTTGACCAAGATATTTATCTCACCCAGCATGGGTATATGTAAAATGACACCCCAAAACACATTCCCCAACTTCTTCTGAGTACGGCGATACCAGATGTGTCACACTTTTTTGCAGCCTAGATGCGCAAAGGTGCCCAAATTCCTTTAGGAGGGCATTTTTAGACATTTGGATCCCAGACTTCTTCTCACGCTTTAGGGCCCCTAAAAAGCCAGGGCAGTATAAATACCCCACATGTGACCCCACTTTGGAAAGAAGACACCCCAAGGTATCCAATGAGGGGCCTGGCAAGTTCATAGAATTTTTTTTTTTTCGCATAAGTTAGCGGAAATTGATTTTTTTTTTTGTTTTTTCTCACAAAGTCTCACTTTCCGCTAACTTAGGACAAAAATTTAAATCTTTCATGGACTCAATATGCCCCTCAGCAAATACCTTGGGGTGTCTTCTTTCCAAAATGGGGTCAGTTGTGGGGTGTTTGTACTGCCCTGGCATTTGAGGGTCTCCGCAATCATTACATGTATGGCCAGCATTAGGAGTTTCTGCTATTCTCCTTATATTGAGCATACAGGTAATGAGATTTTTTTTTCCGTTCAGCCTCTGGGCTGAAAGAAAAAAATGAACGGCACAGATTTCTTCATTCGCATCGAGCAATGTGGATGAAAAAATCTCTGCCAAAAAAAAAAATGGAGGGGAAAGGCGTCAGCCAGGACATAGGAGCTCCGCCCTACATCCATACCCACTTAGCTCGTATGCCCTGGCAAATCAGATTTCTCCATTCGCATCAATCGATGTGGATGAATAAATCATTGCCGGGATTTTTTTATTTTTTTATATATATATATATATATATATATATATATATATACACAAAGTGTTTGCCAAAGCATAGGAACGCCGCCTCCTCCTCCTCAGCTCGTATGCCTTGGCAAACGTATCTGTCACTGCAGAGGAGAAAATCCCGTCTTGCAGCGCCGCATACACCGACTTGCGTGTAATCTGACAGCAGCGCAATGCTTCTGTCAGAATGCACATCGGTGCTGCAGCTAGTAGATCGGTTGGTCCACCTGGAAGGTAAAAAAAGGAAAAAAAAAAAAAAAGAAAAAACCAGGCCACAATGCAATAATTTTATTAACTTTGGAACAGAACATGTAAACTTTAACTTTTTGAACTAAACATTAACGTGTTTGCTTACTGGTGTTTTTTTTTTTTTTTTTTGAACTTTATAGAACAAACCTCTCCTTTCTGATAGGTCAATGTGCAAAGCGCAAATCGCCCAAAGATGTGGCGAAGTGCGTTATGCACTTTGTCCCATGTGAAAGGAGACGTTTGCAGCAGCTGTGAGTGAATGGGCCCTAATAGCCCTGTGTGCCTATCCTGGTGAGATGATCCCTATGCTAGGTGTACCTGTGTGTGGTACTTTCGGAAACACTCCCCTAAGCATAGGGCAGGGTGGTCAGGACAGTCAGGACAGAAATAGCGGGTGTCACGCCTTATTCCACTCCTGCTACAGACACGACATCTTTTTCGGGGTGACGGGTGGGTTGAGGTACCAGCAACGACATTGGGGAAATGTCGCTCGTGTAGACGGCTAACTACACTTGTGGATGGGGCCACAGAACCTCCTGGATACAGGAGGTTCTCGATGATCTCTTCCTGAAATTTAGCCTTACTGTAGAGAACAAAACTATTGTACAGAGCCAATTGAATTAAATATACAGACACCTTCTTATACCAGCGTCTGGTTCTGCGGGAAACTAAATACGAGGACAACATCTGGTCATTGAAGTCCACCCCTCCCATGTGAAGGTTATAGTCGTGGACTGAGAGGGGCTTTTCAATGACACGGGTTGCTCGCTCAATTAGTATTGTCGTGTCTGCGTGAATGGAGGAGAGCATGTAAACGTCACGCTTGTCTCTCCATTTCACCGCGAGCAGTTCTTCATTACACAGTGCGGCCCTCTGCCCCCTTGCAAGACTGGTGCTAACGAGCCGTTGGGGGAAGCCCGCGCGACTAGTTCGCGCGGTACCACAGGCGCCAATCCGTTCTAGAAACAAATGCCTAAAGAGGGCCACACTTGTGTAGAAATTGTCCACATAAAGATGGTACCCCTTGCCGAATAAGGGTGACACCAAGTCCCAGACTATCTTCCCACTGCTCCCCAGGTAGTCAGGGCAACCGACCGGCTCCAGGGTCTGATCTTTTCCCTCATAGACACGAAATTTGTGTGTATAGCCTGTGGCCCTTTCACAGAGCTTATACAATTTGACCCCATACCGGGCGCGCTTGCTTGGGATGTATTGTTTGAAGCCAAGGCGCCCGGTAAAATGTATAAGGGACTCGTCTACGCAGATGTTTTGCTCTGGAGTATACATATCTGCAAATTTCAGGTTGAAATGGTCTATGAGGGGCCGAATTTTGTGGAGCCGGTCAAAAGCAGGGTGGCCTCTGGGACGGGAGGTGCTGTTATCACTAAAGTGCAGGAAACGCAGGATGGTCTCAAATCGTGTCCTGGACATAGCAGCAGAGAGCATGGGCATGTGATGAATCTGGTTCGTGGACCAATATGACCGCAATTCATGCTTTTTTGTCAGGCCCATGTTGAGGAGGAGGCCCAGAAAAGTTTTAATTTCGGAAACTTGGACTGGTTTCCACCGGAAAGGCTGGGCATAAAAGCTTCCCGGGTTAGCGGTTATAAATTGTGTGGCATACCGGTTTGTCTCTGCCACAACTAAGTCTAAGAGCTCCGCAGTCAAGAACAGTTCAAAAAATCCCAGGGCCAAACCGATCTGAGCTGTCTCAACCCGAACTCCAGACTGGGCGGTGAAAGGGGGAACTACAGGTGCGGCTGAAGTTGGGGACTGCCAATCAGGGTTTGCCAGCACCTCTGGGATTCTAGGGGCTCTACGGGCACGTCTTTGCGGTGGCTGCGACGGGGTCACTACTGCACGTGCCACCGTACCAGCTTCAACTGCCCTTCTGGTGCTCGCTACTTCACCATGTTCTACGGCAGTGCTGGTACTAGGTCCAGGAAGGGCTGGGCTGCTGGTGTATGCCTCACCACGTAATCCGACAGCACCAGCCCCACTCTGCTGCTCTTGAAGCGGATCCTGCGCAACCTGCGGTCTAGCGACACTGGGGCCGGGTACGCCTGCTGCTATCAGGGACCTCAGCCTCCTCGTCCGAACTTTGGGTCAGAGAGCCACTGCTTTCTACAGGTTCGTATTCTGACCCGCTGGATTCATCAGATGAGGGTTCCCACTCCTCATCCGACTGGGTCAGAAGCCTGTAGGCCTCTTCAGAGGAATACCCCCTGTTAGACATGTGGGCAACTAAATTTAGGGGTATTCCCTGAGACTACCCAAGAAAAAAAAAGCAAGCCTGTCTTACAAAGGGGAGGCTAGCGAAGTACCAGAGGCCGCTGCGGTTGATCAAAAATATCAAAACTGATTTTTTTATCGCCGCAGTGCGTGTAAAGTGAATGTGCAGCGATCAAAAAAAAATATTTTTTTTGTCACTGCAGGTGGGGCGGGCGTGGGCGAACGCACGTGTGGGCGACCGATCAGGCCTGATCGGGCAAACACTGCGTTTTGGGTGGAGGGAGAACTAAAGTGACACTAGTACTATTATAGATCTGACCGTGATCAGTTTTGATCACTTCCAGATACTATAAAAGTACAAATGCTGATTAGCGATACGCTAATCAGCGAATAACGGACTGCGGTGCGGTGGGCTGGGCGCTAACCGATCCCTAAACTACCTAACCAAGGGGCCTAAACTATACTGAAACCTAACGGTCAATACCAGTGAAAAAAAAATGTGACAGTTTGCACTGATCACTTTTTTCCTTTCACTAGTGATTGACAGGGGCGATCAAAGGCGTGATCAAAGGGTTAATTGGGGTGATCTGGGGGCTAAGTGTGGTGTAGTGGGTACTCACAGTGATGTGTGCTCCTCTGCTCCTCTGCTGGAACCAACCGACCAAAAGAAGGAGCAGAGGAGCACAGCAGCCATATAACCCCATCATATTTACTAATATGTGGGGTTAAATGGCTGCTGATTGGATTTTTTAAAACAGCAACCTGCCAGCCAATGATCGTGGCCGGCAGGCTGCTGACGAAATACTCTGCTGCGAAATGCCGGCCCGCGATGCGCATGCGCGGGCCGGCTGTGACGTAATCTCGCGTCTCGCGAGATGACGCGCCGATGCGTCCAGGAGGAACAAATCAACCACCTCCCGGACGCATCGGTGCGTTAGGCGGTCGGGAGGTGGTTAAGGACCAGGCCATTTTTTGCAATTCTGACCAGTGTCACTTTATGCATTAATAACTCTGGGATGCTTTTACCTATCATACTGATTCTGAGACTGATTCTGTTTTTTCGTGACATATTCTACTTTATGTTAGTGGTAAATTTTGAAACTCTTTGCTTGTAAGAAAAATAAATTATATATTGATTCGCATATTCAATATGTCTACTTTAAGGTGACATGTTTTTACTTTTTGAAGACGCTAGAGGGCTTCAAAGTTGATCAGCAATTTTCAAATTTTTCCTGAAAATTTCAAAATCTAATTTTGTACCAATTCAGTTTTGAAGTGAATTTGAGGGTCTTTATGTTAGAAATCCCCCATAAATGACCCCATTATAAAAACTGCACCTCTCAAAGTATTCAAAATGACATTCAGAAAGTTTGTTAACCCTTTAAGTGTTTCACAGGAATAGCTGCGGAGGTGAAGGAGAAAATTCAAAATCTCCTTTTTTTATACTAACATGTTCTTGTAGCCCCTTGTATTTCATTTTTACAATGAATAATAGGAGAAAAAGCACCACAAAATTCGTAGCCCAATTTCTCCTGAGGCAGAAAATACCTCATATGTGGATGTAGAGTGATCTGCGGGTGAACTACACGGCTCAGAAGAGGAGCGCCATTGGGATTTTGGACAACCAAAATCCCAATGGTGCTCCTTCTCTTCTGAGCCGTGTAGTTCGCCTGCAGAGCACTTTACATATGGGGTATGTCCTTACTCGGGAAAAATGATGAGGAGGAGAACAAGGAGGACAACAGGAATGTGGGGTCATCCTCATCCTCATTAGGGCTCTCAGAATCAGACAGCAGCTGGGCGTATGCCTCCTCAGCCGAGAACATCCGGCGGGCCATCTTAGAACGCTAAAGGGGAGTGCGTGTGTGTGTAAAACTTTATTTAGTGTGTGTGTGTCTCAGGGGCTACGGATGGCAGCGGATTGTGTAGGATGCAGAAGGACCGACACAGGGTTCCTCTCTCCTTGCTCAAACAGAAGTCTGTGGGCGGAGAGAGCGGAGCTCCAGGACATTATCTCCAGGTCAGTCCCTCCAGCCAATCACAGGCGATTCCCAACCCTTATCCTAATTCTCCGTCACTGCCACCTCACAGGATCTACATCACTATCACCCTCCTCAGAGACCCAAATAACCCGTAAATGCTGCAAACCGCAGGTCTGAATTGACCTCCGGTTAGCAGCAATCGCCGATACAGGGTGGTCACAGGACCCCCCTCGGCATTCTCACAGGGGACCTGCTGAATGATTTCAGCAGGCACACCATTCCGATCACCACCCGTGACCAATCGGAAATATACAGGGCGTACCTGTACGCCCTGTGTCCTTAAGAACTCGGACATCAGGGTGTACAGATACACCCTGTGTCTGTAAGAGTTTAAAGAAATTGTGCCAATTCCCTTGATGAAGTCACCACAAATGAGGTGAGTATGTTGTTTTTTTTTTTGTTTATTTTACTGCCATTTCAGAAAATATTGATTTGTTACGACATAGCGCAAAGAACTTCGGATTTGTGGCAAATGAAATTTTTCCTGATATTTGTCGAATACCACTTTGTTCAACACTACTCACAAACATAAACTATATCAATTGAAATGTGTTCCTGCCTAATGACATATATAATAATAATTCTCTTCTAATTCTTCAGCTTTGATATTTACTACAATTCTTATGGAATTTTTATGGAATATTTTAGTTATTGATATACTTTAGTTTGATAAACCGTACTTACACTACAGTTCTACACAAAATCTTGCATCAATTAATATAAGAATCCACATTCTAGGCACGTGCAGAATTTGTGTAATAGCATATTTTAGTTAGAGAAACAACTCCTGTCTCTCCATATTATAACTTTTTAATTTCACAAAAACTTTGGAAGATATCTGTCTCTTGGCACAAATGTCAATTTCTCTTAAATGATTAAGTTCTCAACTCATGTAAGTGTTTGTCTCATTAATCCCCTGCTGGTAAACAGTGTAAAACAAACCTGAACACTAATGCTTCAAGCAAGAAAAAAGTCTAAATGTGGCGGATAAAAGAAATTGACTCTTATCAGAAAAATATTTGAAGTTGTTTAGATAAAGCCGCTTTCAATAGGCAGAGCTGAAATAGGCAAATTAAGCAATGCCAAGTGCAGTCACAGATAAAGCATGTTTACCATATCAACAAAGTAAATAATCTGAAAGCTAATTTTGATGCCCAGGTAAGTAGCAAATTCTGACTGTGACATGTGTTTTTCTTTACCAGGGTATATTCACAAAGGCAATAACTAAAAACAATAAAAAAAAATTCAGCATGTTGTGAAGAAGTGTTGGTGACTGCCACCTGCCACTGAAAACAATAGGATGCAAGTCTAAAGTGTTTTTCCTTGCAGATTCCAATATGTGTTGGTCAAAGAACTCTATATGAGTGATGTCTTAGACTACTGACATTTGAAAGAGTTTATTCACTTATCTTGTCTAAAATGTAGACAGCGTAAAGGTAGATATGCTGTCTAAAAAGTGGTAACTTTATCACAGTGGCTGATGCTGGATGATAAATTACTGATAAGTACTTTTAATATATATGCAAATAAGCCATTAGGTTCACCAAGGGCAGACTCGAGCACCCTTGCTCTTTCAGCCTCTACCTCACTTTCTTGATTGACAGGGCCAGACAAGATGACTATGCAGTAATCTGGTCATGTACATCATCAAGGAGTGGAAAGGGCTGACGGGAAGGCTGTGGAGCAAGGGGGCACAGAGTGGCTTCAGTCTGTTCTCAGTGAACTTAACTGTTCAATTGCATATGGAATAATAGTACCTTTTCTTCAGAATGAAGCAACAGATCTCCAAGTGAACGACATCATTACATTCAACTGAACTAGCCCTACAAGTCATCATGCCTGGCTTTATATGTCCCTGTCTGTAATGACAAGATAGTCAGAGGTTCATCAATGTAGATGGCTGTGAAGTGTTTGGTCCATATATTTGTTTTTTTGCCCTCTGTGTGTCATACTTATTCTATGGACACTGCTAGGCTGAAAACTAATTTCCATAGCATCTCCTAGCAATGATCTGTGAAAACCTATAGAAAGGGCAGACTGGGAACTGTGGAAAAAAATTATAGCGGCCCTATGTTTTAAGCGGGTCCATTTTGGGGTAGCAATTAGAGATCAGTGAATTTTTCAAAAATTCGACTCACCAATTCGCCAAATTTTGGGGAAAAAATTTGGTTAGATCCGAATATATTAGCAAATTTTGTTAAAAAACTGCTATTTCCTGGCTGCGGAGAGTCTTTATAGTGGTGTAGAACCCTGTGCCAAAGCTGACCAAATAACTCAAGTATGAAATCAGCCTTACAGGTCTATATTAGGTGTTGATCACGAATATAGGTACTTTGAAAATTCGCAAATATTTTGAATATAGTGATACATATTCGTAATTTCGAATATTCAATTTTTTATTTTTTTTATCACTACACATGATCCCTCCCTGCTTCTAGCTTGTGGGCTAATGAGAAGGCTGCAGTATATTTGACTTCAGGAGTAGTGTTGTTTGCGAATTTTCATAATGCAAATTTTTCAACTTACAACTATTAGACAAAGAGGATTATAGCACTATATTAGCTAAATTGTGCTATATTCGTTTTTTTTTGAATATTCGCTATATATTCTTGTTTTAGAATATCACGAATATTCGAAAAAACTAAGTTATAGCAGTATAGCGAATATTCAAAAAAAAACTAATATAGAGCAATTTAGCTAATATAGTGCTATAATCTTCTTTGGCTAATAGTTGTAAGTTGAAAAATTTGCTATAAAAATTTGCATTGCGAAAATTCGCCATTACAAAAATTTGCATATTACGCAATTATTATCTTGCTGATTTTTCAAGTAAAAAAATAATAGTATATAACGAATATTCGAATTTGTGAATATTTAACGAATATTCTACAAAATATTTGTGAAATATTGCGAATTCGAATATGACCCCTGCTGCTCATCACTAGTCTATATTAGTGCCAAGAAGAAGCGCACTCCTTTTACACTGTGGTCAGCCGATCCCCCATAGATGTCTACAGAACCTGTCTACAAGTAGAGCCCCCCAACAGAGTGGAGCGGTTGTCAGCAGTAAGTTTGTGTTGACGTCACTGATTATTTTGCCCTTCCTCTGATCCGTCAAAACAATAACCCCCAAAAATGGATCCTGTCTGTGGAGCAAATGAGGTGCAGAACAGCGTGACATTGATGTGCCCTGCACATGTGGTATGCGGCAGGGGCACTGTGAATTGTCCCTGCAGTGAAGGTTGAGGACATGGTGGAGGATAAGGAGGCAGCGGCGGACATTGTCACAGGACCAACGGCGTGACAACGTGGAGGCAGAAGCGGCGTCACTTGGCCAAGTTGCTGGTGTGGCTATTCAGGAACCACATTCACCCAGTGGGCCATAAAGGACATGTATTGTCACTGACCGTAGTTATAGCTCCACACGTCGGCGCTGCCATGCACTTTTTCAGACACTGACAGGCTCAAGGACTGGCCCACCTTCTGTTCTACATGCATGTGCAGGGATGGTACTGCCTTTTTGGCAAAGAAATGACGGCTTGGGACTCTCCACCTCAGCTCGGCACAAGCCATCAGTTCTCTGAAAGGTGCAGAGTCCACCATTTGGAAAAGGAGGGACTACAGCACCAGCAACTTGGACAGGAGCATGTTTAGTTTCTGCGCCATTGGATGAGTGCACGCATACTCTATTGGCAATCGCTTCGGTGATAGATTGCTAACGGAATGACTGATGAGGAGTAGGAGGAGGAGCAGGAGCATGAGGACCAGCAGATGATGAGAAGGACAGACAGCTCCCTTCAGCTGAGGTGGTGGAGCCTTTACTGCCTGAAATAGAGTGCGTGCCACTGGGCAATGCAGCGGTTGCTGCGGCAGGTTGGACCACTACATTGGAGCCACGGTTTTCCCAGGCCACTTTATGGTAACGCTGCATATGTTGAAGCAGGGATGTGGTGCCAACATTGGCACCCTGGCCACTCTTCACCTTCTGCCCACAGATTCTACATATGGTCATGCTCACCTTCTCCAACTCGGTAAAGGAGGAGAGCATATTTAAAAGAAGAAAAACTACCACAAGAGAACACAGTTTTAAATTAGAGGGGCAAAGGTTTAAAAGTAATATAAGGAAGTATTACTTTACTGAGAGAGTAGTGGATGCATGGAATAGCCTTCCTGCAGAAGTGGTAGCGGCAAATACAGTGAAGGAGTTTAAGCATGCATGGGATAGGCATAAGGCTATCCTTCATATAAGATAGGGCCAGGGACTATTCATAGGATTCAGATATATTGGGCAGACTAGATGGGCCAAATGGTTCTTATCTGCCGACACATTCTATGTTTCTATGTTTCTAACAAAAAAGCTGCCACACCGCCAAGTAGGTGGTTTTACCCTCAACACTATGCACTGACTGAATGCTATAGCTGCTGCCTCCGTGAACTCGTGCACCGCTACTTCCTGGGCAGGTTGGCTCCTGCAAAGCAGGTGGTCTATCCCGGGCATGTTTGGATACCGACTTCCCACTGCTGCCACCCTAATGACTCTCAGCCACGCTAGTGACTTGCTGGCTCTGCCGCTGCCTCATGGGCAAGCTGCCACCCTCTTCTCCTGATGAAGCCCCTTCGTCAGAGGGGATAAAGACATGATAACCTAGGTTTGCTACGTCGCTCCTTCATGCTGATTTTGTTGAAGATTGTGTACTAAGAGTTACAAGGTGGAAAGAGCAGGGTCCCCAGCAACACAGAGTATTTCAGGAGTGTGCCGGTTGTGTTGGAAAGGACAGACAGGATTACTGGTTCTCAAAAAGCTTAGAATCAACGTTGAAAAATATATAGCAAGGTGTGTGGGGATGCCATCACGATATGACGGGTACGCCATTCAGGGCAAAAAAACAGGAAACAGGTTGAAGAATGGGGACAATTCGATCTGATAACTTGCGGCAGTCCTTGTAATGACTTTTCTGTAGTTAACCCACACCAGAAAGTCCCTTATTGGGGCAGTGGACAACAGTTTTTTGACTTTCCATGATTACTCAGTAAAGTATTGCCTAAGACAGGAGAGAATCGGCCAGTCGTTTGGTTATTCAAAAATGTGGCTGCGATGGAGAAAGCATTCCAAAAAACAATTTCTCTCCACCCGGAGACGAATCCTGTCAATATTGATGCAAGTGTGGTATTGGCTGCTCGTCAAGCCAGATACTTCTGGGGGAACCTGCCTGGCATGAACAGGTCTCTAGTACAGACAATGAGAAGACAAAGCTTCAAGATTGCTTGGAGCCCGGAAGAGTCGCAAAGTTCATCAAGATTTATAACTACCATCCCCTGGTCTCTGCGTCAGTGAAAACATCACGAGTTCCCAGTTATCATGGATGGGAAGGAGGACATCCTGTGGTGCATGGAGATAGAGAGCGTCTTTGAATTCCCCCTGCACTATATGGACTTCTCAGAAATGAACCGCTGCTCCCAAAATAAGCTCCTGGGAAGGTCATGGAGCATCCCGGTCATCCGGCATCTATTCACCCCACTGAAGGATTATTTTGAAAGTCTGTAGAAGCCACACGGTGCCCCCATGCTGCAGATTTTTCACGGAGACACCGGATGTTATAATATTACATTATTATATAAAAAAAAAGAAAATGAAGACCCTTCATCACCCAGCTACTGAGTGTGATGAGCTACATCACCATCATCGAGTACTGTCTGCACGTCACTATGGTCCTCTTCAATGGTCTCTGGGTCAGGACCCTCACCACTCGAAACACCAGCTCCCACGCCACTCTCCTCATCACTACTACATCACTAGGATGTCTCCTCCACATCTTGGCTTGCCAGTAGCTGCTGACCATCTTCTAGTAGCTTGTCCTCACTGTATAGTAGAGCTGAGCCCACAGCATACGATACTTCTCTGGCTAAGGGAATAGAAAAGGACAGAGGCAGGTTGAGGACAGGTGAAGTGCAATTTGTAGCTTGCAATTTGTATTTGCAATTGTATGGTTGCAATTGGTGGAACTGTAAGTAAACACATATATATCTAGTTCAGTATACAGTTCTAAACACAATACTAACAATATGAACATTATATAACTGTTTAAGCTTCCTATTTTGGCTCAGTGGAGTGAATGTCTCTTTAGCTCCTATCTCTGGTGAATAATGATTCCAGCAGCAGGAGCTGAAGGAATTCTCAGACAGGCTGTGTGTGAGGCTGGCTGTGATTGATGAAAACTTTTGCTGTGTGAGAAGCTGGCTGTGATTGGTCTAGACTTCTGCCCAGCAACAACAGATTAACACTATGCATTCTGTTGTTTCTTCTGTGTCACTGCTTACCATACATTACAAAATGAATCTTAAAGGCATATTATCTTTTCCTGCTTCTGTGAACACAAAATATAACAGTTATATTACATCCAAAACATGATGTCACAATAAATGACTGCTTTTTTCTTTAACACATAAACATATTAACTGTATTTAGGTTATTGGCACGTCTGGCTATATACACATATAAGCTATATTAGCAACCTAGGACAGGTCTTAGCTGTACAGGGCCTGCTCCCGGGCCATGCCAACTAGGGGTTGTGTCTGACAAACCCACTCACTCTTGGCTGGGGTTGTCTGATGTCACTTGGGACAAAGTGGATGAACGAGTCAACCATTCAAGAACCGCTGGGTTGCTGGTCAAGACACGACCGCTAGATGACACCGGGAGCTCAGGTCTCTCGCTGAAAACCCTGCGACCACTCCCTTTTACTCTGCTGCCACCTCTGCCTACGCCAGAAACATTTAGGCCTCTGGCACTTCTCGGTCTGACATGCTGTTAGATCAAAAAAAAAAAGGACATGAAAACACCCCAAAAAAAAACTCTGTAATATTCTTACTTCAGCACACAACGGCTAATAAGCCCTTTTTTTTCACTAATACACGCCAAAAAAGGGCTGTTATTTTGTCACTCCACCACACAACAGCAAATACTTTTTGCGCCACTAATACATGCCAAAAGGGCTTTAGAACATATAACTGCACCACTGAACAGCAAATAGGCCCTTATTTTTTTAACTTATACAAGACACAAAAGGCTTTAACCCCTTAAGGACATAGGACGTACCGGTACGCCCTATTTCCCGAGTCCTTAAGGACCGAGTACGTCCTGACTTAAAAATGTAATTCCGGCGCCGCGGGGGTTAATCGGAACGGGATTTCGGCTGAAATCATTCAGCCGGCATCCCGTAACAATGCAGGGGGGGTCATTGGACCCCCCCGTATCGGCGATCGCAGAAAACCGCAGGTCAATTCAGACCTGCGGTTTTCTGCGTTTCCGGTCCATTCGGGTGTCCTGTGACCCGATGAACCGGAAAAAGACTGCGATCGGTGGCGTAATTTTACACCACCAATCGCAGTCCGAGGATTTGAGGAGGCGGTGCTGGCCCTGGTGCTGAACACTGCTGTCCAGGGTGCTGATTGGTGCAGGGGAGAGAGGCGCGAGATTCAAACTTCCTGCGCTCCTCTCTCCCCTCCTCTTCCTGTTCTGCACGAGCACCCGGCAGCATCGTCCAGCACCAGCTCCAGTGTCCCCCTAATCGCCATCCATCACCCTCCTGCACCCATCGCCACCCAGGTAGGTTAGGGTCAGTGAGGGAGAGGCACCGTTAGGCAGGGAAAGAAGGGAAAAGTAAGTTAGGAGAAAAAAAAAAAAAAAAAGTACTTTTATTCCAAACTTCCAAACTTCCATCTATCCATCTAACCCTAACCCCGACCCCCCCCCCCTGATACTTGCCCCCCCCCCCCCCCCACCAGCTCCCTCACCACCACTTTTTTTTTTCTGCGTGCGCTGACTGGCCGGCACTTTTTAGCGTCCGTCCACTGTCCGCATCGCCCGCCCCACCGCTGATCAGTGTTGTACCGCTGATTAGCAAGTTTTAACTTTTTTTTTTTCCTATCACTTGCCCTTTTTTTCTTGCCTTTTCTAGTACGCGAACACCCGTTGCCCCCACACACACGCACATATAATAAAATTTGCCACACACGCACACCTACACGCACACACACCCATGGCCCGCCGGGTCTTCTCGGCCGAGGAGGCATACGCCCAGATTGCCTCCGACTCCGGGAGCCCCAGTGAGGATGAGGATGACCCCACATTCCTTTTAGCATCCGCATCCTCCTCATCATCATCGGATGACGATGAGCCACCAAGGCGGCGGAGACGCCGCCAGGCGGAGCCAGGGGCCGCACATGCTAGGGATCCTGTGGCCCACCCTAGTACGAGCCGCCCTGGGGTTCGTACTGGTTTCCCGGCCCACCAAATAAGTCCACCGGAGCCCCCTGCCGATGAACTTAGCTGGTGTCCCCCAGTGGACTTTGAGCCTGAGATTCCGGATTTCGCTGGCAATCCTGGAATCCAGATTCCCACAGTGGGGTTTACTGAAATATACTTTTTTAGTTTTTTTTTTCAGTAACCCACTGGTGAATTTGATGGTGGAGCAGACGAATCTGTACGCCCAACAGTTCGTCGCTCAAAACCCAGGCTCAGTTTTGGCTAGACCCGGTGGCTGGACGCCGGTCAGTGCAGCCGAAATGAGGACATTTTGGGGCCTCGTGCTGCATATGGGTCTAGTCCAAAAACCCAGTGTCAGGCAATACTGGAGTGGGGACGTCCTGTACCAGACCCCACTGTACAGTATGGTCATGACACGTCACCGGTTTGAGGCCATCCGGAAATGTCTGCATTATTCCGATAATGCAGCATGTCCACCCCGGGGTGATCCTGCCTATGACCGGCTGTATAAGATACGGCCGGTCATCGATCACTTTGGGGCCACATTTCAGCAGGCCTACGTACCTGGAAGGGAGGTCGCGGTTGATGAGTCTCTCGTTGCGTTCAAGGGGAGACTCAGTTTCCGCCAATACATTCCCACAAAGCGGGCGAGGTATGGCGTGAAGCTATACAAAATTTGTGAGAGTACCTCAGGGTACACTTACAAATTTCGTGTGTACGAGGGGCGAGATTCCCGTATTCAACCCCCAGAATGTCCCCCCACTCTGGGTGTTAGCGGGAAACTCGTGTGGGACCTTATGTACCCACTGCTGGATAGTGGTTACCACTTGTACGTGGATAACTTTTATACCAGCATTCCCTTGTTCAGGTCCCTTGCCGCCAGATCCACGTTCGCTTGTGGGACCGTGCGGAAAAATCAACGCGGCCTCCCTGCCTACCCCCTCCAGGTACCTATCCCCAGGGGTGAGACCCGTGCACTTACCAGTGGAAACCTGTTGCTGGTCAGGTATAAGGACAAGAGGGATGTCCTTATGCTGTCCACAATCCACGGTAACAGCACCACCCCAGTCCCTGTGCGAGGTACCGCGGCAACGGTCCTCAAGCCCGATTGTATCGTCGACTACAATCGGTATATGGGAGGAGTTGATCTCTCTGATCAAGTCCTCACGCCATATAACGCCATGCGCAAAACCCGGGCATGGTACAAAAAAGTTGCGGTCTACTTGGTGCAGGTTGCCATGTACAACTCTTTTGTACTATCCCGAAGCGCTGGCAGCACAGGGACATTCCTCCAATTCTATGAGGCAGTCCTCAAGGACCTGATCTTTTCGGACCGGGAAAGAGCAGGCCGGAGTACCTCGGGAACTGGAGGCGCCCGGATCGTCCCTGGCCAACACTTTCCAGGTGTGGTCCCCCATACTGGAAAGAAGGGACGAACCCAAAAAAAGTGCAGAGTGTGTCACAAGAGGGGGATACGGAAGGACACCACCACTCAATGTGACACGTGCCCCGATCATCCGGGCCTCTGCATTATCGATTGCTTCAGGGAGTATCACACTTCCATGGAGTACTAAATTTTTATAATCCCCAACAGTTCACTAGAGAACATAAAACACTATGGCTCTCAGACTTTGGAGACACGAAAACAATTTTTCTTTCCCCAAAAATTATTAGTTTTAGTGCAGGCATCCTCAAACTGCGGCCCTCCAGATGTTGTAAAACCATAACTCCCAGCATGCCCAGGCAACCTACAGCCATCATCAGGGCATGGTGGGAATTGTAGTTTTACAACATCTGGAGGGCCGCAGTTTTAGGATGCCTGCTTAGTGTCTCCAAAGTCTGAGAGCCATACATATTGGGCATCGTCGCGTGCGTAAAAGTCGTCGCTATAAAAATAACTTTTTACCAAACGCCTCGGATGAACGGTGTTAAAAATATAAAATAAAAACGGTGCCAAAACACCTATTTTTGGGCAAAATTTAAATTTAAATCCATTTTGCCGGTAATAAAGCAAGGGTTAACAGCCAAACAAAACTAAACATTTATTGCCCCAATTCTGTAGTTTGCAGAAACACCCCATATGTGGTCGTAAATGGCTATATAGCCGCACGGCAGGGCATAGAACGAAGGGAACTCCATACGGTTTCTGGAAGGCAGATTTTGATGGACAGTTTTTTTTTTTACACCATGTCCCATTAGAAGCCCCCCTGATGTAGCCTAGACTAGAAACTCCAAAAAAGTGACCCCATCTAAGAAACTACACCCCTCAAGGTATTCAAAAGTTACTTTACAAACTATGTTAACCCTTTAGGTGTTCCACAAAACTAAATAGCGAATGTAGAAACAATTTTAGAATTACATTTTTTTGTTACATTGCCTCAAAAAAGAGTAATATAGAGCAACCAAAAATCAAATTTACCCCATAAATAGTCCCAAAACAACAACCACCTTATCCCGTAGTTTCCTAGATGGGGTCACTTTTATGGAGTTTCTACTCTAGGGGGGCATCAGGGGGCTTGAAAGGGTACATGGTGTAAATAAACCAGTCCAGCAAAATCTGACTTCCAAAAACCATATGACGTTCCTCCCCTTCTTCTATGTCCTGCCGTTTAGCCAAATAGTAGTTTACCACCACATATGGGGTGTTTCTGCAAACTACAGAATCAGGGCAACCCATTTTGAGTGTTGTTTGGCAGTTAACCCTTGTTTTACTCCTGGAAAAAACTGATTATATTGGAAAATTTTCCAAAAAATAGAAATTTCAAAATTGTTTCTCCATCTGCCATTAACTCTTGTGGAACACCTAAAGGGTTAACAAAGTTTGTAAACCCAGTTTTGAATACCTTGAGGGGTGTACTTTCTTAGATGGATTCACTTTTTTGAAATTTCTATTCTAGGGGTGCAACAGGGGGCTTCAAATGGGACATGGTATAAACAAAACCAGTCCTGCAAAATCTGCCTTCCAAAACCCATATGGTGTTCCCCTCCTTCTATGTGCTCCCGTTCGGCCAAACAGTAGTTTACGACCACATATGGGGTGTTTCTGCAAACTACAGAATCAGGGCAACCCATTTTGAGTGTTGTTTGGCAGTTAACCCTTGTTTTACTCCTGGAAAAAATTGATTATATTGGAAAATTTTCCAAAAAATTGAAATTTCAAAATTGTTTCTCCATCTGCCATTAACTCTTGTGGAAGACCTAAAGGGTTAATAAAGTTTGAAAAAACAGTTTTGAATACCTTGAGGGGTGTAGTTTCTAGAATGGGGTCATTTTTTGGAGGTTTCTATTATCTAAGCCTCACAATATGACTTCAAACCTGAACTGGTCCATAAAAAGTGGGATTTTGAAGATTTCTCAAAAATTTCAAAATTTGCTTCTAAACTTCTAAGCCTTGTAACATCCCCAAAAAATAAAATATCATTCCTAAAATGCTACAAACATGAAGTAGACATATGGGGAATGTAAAGTCATCACAATTTTTGGGGGTATTACTATGTATTACAGAAGTAGAGAAACTGAAACTTTGAAATTTGCTAATTTTTCAAAATGTTTGGTAAAAAATGTATTTTTTTATGCAAAAAAATTAACTTTTTTGACCCAATTTTAGCAGTGTCATGAAGTACAATATGTGACGAAAAAACAATCTCAGAACGGCCTGGGTAAGTCTAAGCGTTTTAAAGTTATGAGCACTTAAAGTGACACTGGTCAGATTTGCAAAAAATGGCCTGGTCCTTAAGGTGAAAATGAGCCTGGTCCTTAAGGGGTTAAAACAAATAACTGTACCACTGATCAACAAATTTATATATATTATTTCCACTAATACACTCCACAAAAGCTTTAAAACAGATAACTGCACCGCTGAATGGCAATTACATTTTTATTTTGCCACTAATACACGCCACAAAAGTCTTTAGAACATATAACTGCACCGTTGACCCTCAAATATATTTATTTCTTTTTTAACTGATACATGACAAAAAGGGCCTTAGAACTTATAACTGCACTGCTGAACAGCAAATATATTTTTATTTTGCCACTAATAAATGCCACAAAAGGCTTTAGAACAGATAACTGCACCACTGAACGGCAAAAATATTTTTTCTTTTTCCACTAATACACCACAAAAAGGGTTTTAGAACATATAACTGCACTGCTGAACAGCAAATATATTTTTCTTTTTGAACGAATACACAACAAAAAGGGCTGTCATTTTCACACTTCACTACACAATGGCTAATAAGCCCTTTTTTCCACTAATACAAGCCAAAAAAAATGCTTTACAACTAGAGTTGAGCGGACACCTGGATGTTCGGGTTCGAACTTCGGACCCAAACTTTTGAGCACTAAAATGTCTGTAAAAATGTCATGTAAAGAGCTAGAGGGCTGCAAATGTCATCAAAATGTGGTTAAGAGCATGGCAAGTGCTCTACAAACAAATGTGGATAGGGAAATGACTTTAAATAACATAAAATACGTAAAAATAAAAAAATATAAATCTTGATCTAGGAGTACCAGGTCCATATGGAGTAGGAGGTTGAGGAGACGGTGGATGTGGCGGTGTAGGTGGAAGTGGAGGAGGTAGCCAACACTGCTTTTTGGCTTAAAATTTTATTTTTATTTTTTTAAATCAGGGTACACCCCAAAACATTGGGAAATATAACCCTTCATTCGTGCTAAAAACACTTTCAGACAATACACCGGCTTCAGGGCAGGCCAGCACCTACCAGGCATAAAGGGCAAGCTCAGGCCATGTACCCAATTTGGAGATCCAGAAGTTGCAGGGGCTGATCCCTGTCAGTTCGTTTTCGTAGGCATGTGCATACTTACTGCCCCACCATGTCGCACGTCCCCGTGATGTTCGCGATCCAATTTGATATCTGCTCTATCAACTTTCGATGTTCTTTTATGCATCTACCATGGTGATTACGGGTGGTGGGGAATCAGGGTTTCAGGCCGGAGGGGTCCCTTAAGAGACCAAATTTAAGGGAGATAAATTTATTTTTCAAAAGATTGGGATTGAGAAGAAATGTGGGAAAAGTTATCGAGGCGCAAATGTGGGACAAATTACTGTAGCCCAAATGTAGGCCAAAAGAGTTAAGCGGAATTGTGGGAAAAGCTATTGAGGGGCAAATGTTGGCCAAAAGAGTATAGCGGAAATGTGGGACAAAGTATTGAAGTTTAAGTTTAAGCATTGAATCAAAGGAGGTGGCGCGCATCAATTAAAGTAGCATTGCAAAATTTATTCCCTATCACCTATGCAGAGCAAGGGTTTATTCACGTCTAAAATTGTATAATGTCAACCCAAGAAACAGAAAAATTTCAGAAATTAATTAACCTGTCTACGTGGTAGAGCAGCTATGACAGAAAACAATTGTTTATTGTTACCAGAAAATGTAAAATAAAAATTATTGAAATTTATTAAGCTGTCAACTAGGTAGAGGTGGGGTATATTACACCCAAAAATTGGTGAATTTGACCCTAAAATGTAACTGCCAATTTTTTTTTTATTTTTTTGTTACCCGGCCTTCTAGGTATAGCAGTGGTTGATCACACCCAAACATTTGTGAATTTCACCATAAAATGTAACAGGCAATTTTTTTTTTTTATTGTTTAACCTGTCTACTAGGTATAGCAGTGGTACTTCACACCCCAAAATTGTTGAATTTCAACTAAAAATGTAACTGACATTTTTTTGTTGTTGACCGGCCTCCTAGGTATAGCAGTGGTACTATACATCCCAAAATTGGTGAATTTCACCAGAAAATGTTAATGACAGGAGGAGGACAAGATAGCCAACACAGGTTTTTGTTTTTAATTTAATTTTGTAAAATTAAGGTACACTCCAAAAGAGTGTGAAATATCCAAAATACAAACAAGAGCAATTGCGCTACAGTATAACAATGGATGCTTAGTGCCGGTATACATGTCTATTCTGCACAAGGTATGGACAAGTACTGAGGGATCCATGCCTGGTTCATTTTAATGGCTGTGGACAGGCGGCTACGCTTGTCTGTGATGACGCTCCCTGCCATGCTAAACACACGTTCAGATAATACACTTGCTGCTGGACAGGCCAGCACCTCCAAGGCGTAAAGGGCAAGCTCAGGCCATGTGCCCAATTTGGAGACCCAGAAGTTGAAGGGGGCAGACCCGTCATTCAGTGCGTGTAGGCGTGTGCACACATACTGCTCCACCATGTTGGTGAAATGCTGCCTCCTGCTAAGACGTTCCATATCAGCTGGTGGTGCTGGTTGTTGTGGCGTGCTGACAAAGCTTTTCCACATTTCGGCCATGCTAACCCTGCCTTCTGAGGTGCTGGCGGTGCCCCAGCTGAGTTGGCGACCTCTTCCTCGTCCTCTGCCTTTGCCTTGTGCTTCCAATGTGCCCCCGCTGTCAGGTGAGAATGCCACCAGCAGCGTGTCTACCAGCGTGCGCTTGTACTCGCGCATCTTCACGGTCCAGTAAGGGAATTAAGGACGGTACGTTGTCCTTGTAACAGAGATCCAGCAGCGTGGCCACCCAGTAATCAGCACAAGTTAGAATGTGGGCAACTCGGCCGTCATTGTGGAGACACTGCAGCATGTAATCGCTCATGTGTGTCAGGCTGCCAAGAGGCAACGAAAAGTTGTCCTCTGTGGGAGGTGTATCGTCTGTGTCCTCTGTATTCCCCCATCCATGCACCAGTGATGGCCATGAGCTGACTCCTCCATTTCCTCCTCCTCCTCATCCTCCACCTCCAGAACTGTGGCCTGGCTGGACAATTGTGTACCTTGGGTTTGTGGGTGCAGGAACCCACCCTCGGAAGCCACTTGGGAATGACTGGCTGGAAACCCTACGAAATTATCCCTCTTCCTCCTCCTCCTCTTGTGCCACATCCTATTCCATCATCACCAGGAGCGTTTTCTCAAGGAGGCATAGTAGTGGGATAGTAGCGCTGAGAACAACGTTATCGACCCTGGCCATATTGGTGGAGTACTCGAAACAGCACAACAAGGAACATAGGTCTCGCATGGAGGACCAGTCATTGGTGGTGAAGTGGTGCTGTTCCGCCGAGCGACTCACGCGTGCGTGCTGCAGCTTAAACTCCTATCGCCTGCTGCTGCTTGCGCAGTCTGACTAGCATGTGCAAGGTGGAGTTCCACCCTGTGGGCACGTCGCATATGAGGCGGTGAGCTGGAAGGCCGAAGTTACGCTACAGCGCTGACAGGCAAGCAGCAGGGTAAGAACACCAAAAGCACGCACAGACGGCCCGCACTTTATGCAGCAGCTCTGACATATTGGGGGAATTTTTAAGGAATCTCTGCACCACCAAATTCAGCACATGCCCCACGCAAGGGATGTGCGTCAAACCGGCTAGTCCCAGAGCTGATACGAGATTTCGCCAATTATCGCACACCACCAGGCCGGGCTTGAGGCTGACTGGCACAAACCACTCATCAAGGAAGCAGAGTAGGAGGGGGAAGCAACAGGAGGCAAACTGAAGCGCCCTGCAATCCTCGGTGGTGGAAGGACATGCGCCAAACTGCTATCCTCCTAAGGCCCAGCCGCCACTGTGTTTACCCAGTGTGCTGTTATGGAGATATAATGGCCCTGACAGTGCTTACTGGTCCACGTATACGTAGTCAGGTGCACCTTGCCACAAATGGCGTTGCGCAGAGCACACCTCATTTTGTCCCCTACTTGGTTGTGAAGGGATGGCTCGCCTTGAAAAGTAGTGGCGGCTGGGCACGACGTACAGTTGTGGCCAAAGGTTTTGAGAATTACATAAATATTGGAAATTGGAAAAGTTGCTGCCTAAGTTTTTATAATAGCAATTTGCATGTACTCTAGAATGTTATGAAGAGTGATCAGATGAATTGCATAGCCCTTCTTTGCAATGAAAATTAACTTAATCCCCCCAAAAACTTTCCACTGCATTTCATTGCTGTCATTAAAGGACCTGCTGAGATAATTTCAGTAATCGTCTTGTTAACTCAGGTGAGAATTTTGACGAGCACAAGGCTGGAGATCATTATGTCAGGCTGATTGGGTTAAAATGGTAGACTTGACCTGTTAAAGGAGGGCGATTCTTGAAATCATTGTTCTTCTATTGTTAACCATGGCGACCTGCAAAGAAACGCGTGCAGCCATCATTGCGTTGCATAAAAATGGCTTTACAGCCAAGGATATTGTGGCTACTAAGATTGCACCTCAATCAACAATTGTGATGGATTAAGCTGCGGGATCTGAGTGCCACCAGTGCAGAGCTTGCTCGGGAATGGCAGCAGGCAGGTAAGAGCACGAAGACTTTTGGAAGATGGCCTGGTGTCAAGAAGGGCAGCAAAGCCACTTCTCTCCTAAAAAACAAACAATGGACTGCTGAGGCCTGGGGCAAAGTCATATTCTCTGATGAAGTCTCTTTCCGATTGTTTGGGGCATCAGGAAAAAGGCTTGTCCGGAGAAGAAAAGGTGAGCGCTACCATCAGTCCTGTGTCATGCCAACAGTAAAGCATCCTGAGACCATTCATGTGTGGAGTTGCTTCTCATCCAAGGGAGTGGGCTCACTCACAATTTTGCCCAAAAACACAGCCATGAATAAAGAATGGTACCAAAACACCCTCCAACAGCAACTTCTTCCAACAACAGTTTGGTGAAGAACAATGCATTTTCCAGCACGATAGAGCACCGTGCCATAAGGCAAAAGTGATAACTAAGTGGCTCAGGGACCAGAACGTTGACATTTTGGGTCCATGGCCTGGAAACTCCCCAGATCTTAATCCCATTGAGAACTTGTGGTCAATCCTCAAGAGGCGGATGGTCAAACAAAAACCAACTAATTCTGACAAACTCCAAGAAGTAATTATGAAAGAATGGGTTGCTATCAGTCAGGAATTAGCCCAGAAGTTGATTGAGAGCATGCCCAGTCAAATTGCAGAGGTCCTGAAAAAGAAGGGCCAACACTGCAAATACTAACTCTTTGCATAAATGTCATGTAATTGTCGATCAAAGCCTTTGAAACTACATCACAGAAACAACTGAAACAAAGATCTAAAAGCAGTTTAGCAGCAGACTTTGTGAAAACTAATATTTGTGTCATTCTCAAAACTTTTGGCCACGACTGTACTGTGGGACAGCCACCACCATAAGGCCTTTAAAATGAACTGTCTCCACCAGACGGAATGACAGCATTTCAAAGGCCAGTAATTTAGAAATGCTGGCATTCAGGGCTAGGGATCGCAGGTGGGTAGGGGGGTACTTCCTCTTCCTCTCCAGTGTTTGGGATATGGAGAGCTTAACGCTTGTGTGGGACAATGTGGAGATGCTTGGTGACCCAGGTGGTGGTGTTGCTGGCAGATCCTCTGTTTGCAGGGTGCCAGGTGGCACTGTCACTCCAGAGGTGGAAGAGGCCGAGACTGCATCAAAAGAGGAAGCAGGAGGAGCCAGAGACCTTTCTTGGTTTTTGAGGTGTCTACTCCACTGCACTGCTTTGCACTTAAATGCCTGGTCCTGCAGGTTGTGCTTAGGTTGAGAACATTTATGCCTTGCTTCAGGCTCTGATGGCACAGCATGCAAACCACTTGTGTCTTGTCGAGCACATTGTCTGAAGAACTGCCACGCCAGGGAACTCCTTTTGTGTGCTCGGTCTCTTGCTGCCGTGGGCAGTAGGAGGCGTACTGTTTAGAGGACGGCCATTCTGCTTTTGCACTCTGCTCCCTCTTCTGCTGTGCTGGTGGCTCTGTGCGACCACCGCCTCTTCCTCCTAACTACATAGGTCACTCGCATGACCTTGATTCCATGTGGGGTCGAGGACCTCATCGTCCTCCACATTATCTACCACCCGGTCTTCAACCCTGCCTTCATTGTCGGTCTGCACACTTTTGAAAGCTCCAGCAGTTGGCACCTTTGTTTCTTCATTATCCGAGACGTGCTGCGATGGTCCTTCCATGTACTTATATTGAAAGATAAGTGGATGGGTATCGGTGCACTCAATCTCTTCCACTTCTGGGGCAGGGCAAGGTGGATGGCCCTGGGAAACTATGCCAACAGTCATCAAAAAGCAGAAGAAACTGCTGCATGACTTGGGGCTCAGAGTGCTTGGCTGATTTCCAAGGGGGTGAGGTGAAAGACTGATGGACATCGTCTGCAGGTGCCAACTGTGGTCTTTCAGCAGGAGACTGGGTGGGAAACAGAAGTTCCACCAGCAGCACCATGACCTGGGCCACGTCCCTTATTTGACGCTCTCCTCATATTTTTCGAATTTAGGATCTTGCCCTAAATCAGTGTATAATTAATAGTAGAATAGAACGACAGTATGTAAAGGGTGTATCTCACACGGGCTGAACCAGTGTAGGCCTAAATTAAATATTTCTTTGCCCAAAATGGCTGTATTTCAAATGGCTGAATTTCAAATGCCTGATTCAAACCAATGTATGTAGAGGGGGTATCTCACGTGGTCTGAACCAGTGTAGGCCTGAAGTAAATATTTATTTGCCAAAAATGGCTGTATTTAAAATCACTGAATCAAACCCCTGTATGTAGAAGGGGTATCTCACACGGTCTAAACCATTGTAGGCCTGAATTTAATATATTTTGCACCAAATGGCTGTATTTCAAATGTCTGATTTACACCCCTGTATGCAGAGGGGGCATCTCACATGGTCTGAAACAGTGTGGGCCTGAAGTAAATATTTCATTGCCCAAAATGGCTGTATTTCAAATGGCTGTATTTTAAATCCCTGAATCAAACCCCTGTATTTAGAGGGGGTATCTCACACGGTCTGAACCAGTGTAGGCCTAAAGTAAACATTTCTTTGCCTAATATGGCTGTATTTCAAATGTCTGATTCACACCCCTGTATGCAGAGGGGGCATCTCACATGGTCTGAACCAGTGTGGGCCTAAAGTAAATATTTATTTGCCTAATATGGCTGTATTTCAAATGGTTGTATTTCAAATGCCTGATTCAAACCCCTGTATGTAGAGGGGGTATCTCACATGGTCTGAACCAGTGTAGGCCTGAGGGAAATATTACTTTGCCCAAAATGGCTGTATTTCCAATCCCTGAATCAAACCCCCTGTATGTAGGGGGGGGGGGGGGGGTTATCTCACACGGTCTGAACCAGTGTAGGCCTGAATTCAATATTGATGCACCAAATGGCGGTATTTAAAATCTCTGAATGTAACCCAAATGTATTAAAGGTGTATCTCACAATGACATCTACATCAAAGGCTGCCAACAATTTTTTTTGTGCCCAAACGAGTGTTTGTTTAACTCCTTTATTTGACAGCAGTATATAAGCCTGTAATTTCACACGTGCTGACGCTTCAAGGCCTGAAAATATTGTTTTTTGTCAAAAAAGTGTGTTTTTCAAACCCCAGAGAATGAAGGGTGTATTTCTAGCTTAAATTGCACACTGACTAATACAGATGTTGTAGATTGCCCAAAAAGTGTTTTGTTGGTAACAGAATATGAAAGCTGCATATATTAAACTTGAATTTAACACTTGCAGATATGGAAAATAATGTTTTTTGAAAAAACTTTACAGTTCGGGTTTGCTCAACCCTATTTACAACATATAACTGCACCGCATAAATAAGATGTAGAAATATTTCCTTGTAATAACCCCTGTTAATGACTGTTTCAAACAGAAATTGCAGCTTAATAAGTACGGTTTGCTGGAATTACAGAGCTGTATAATGGCAATTTGGATCCCCAGTCAGTGCAGCAAGGTGTAATAGGATTGTTCCTATTACCCAGGCTGTAACCTCCCCTACTGAACCCTGTTCAACATAAATGTTGTGGAATGATTCCTCCCTACACCTTGAATAATCGCTCCCTGCACTTGTAAATTGTTTTTTTTAGCACAATGAAGTTTTTTCTAACACTGTCCCTAGCGCCTGCAGATGTCTCTCCCTGCACTAAGTACACTGGTAAATGGCAGAATCCAAGATGGCTGAGGGTATTTATAGGGCTGTGACATCACAGGGCTGGCTGGCTGCTGATTAGTTGCATGCATGGCATTATGGGTGATTCCGCCTTCCCAGAGTTCCTTTCTCTATGTTCTCACACGTGCAGAAGCTATTTTAGGAAAAAATGCAATTCGTTACCACGAAGCGCGAGGAAATTCGGCTTCAGTGCAACTCAAATTTTTCTGAAATTCGTATCAAATTCCACTTAATCAGCTTTGATTTGTTCATCTCTAGTAGGAATGCTATAGCAAAAAATACGGTCTAAGCAAAACCATATAACAGAATTCAGAACAATATCTTGCCTCAAAACTTGTCCCTCTGTGATGACCATCAATAGATGCCATTTTTTGTCCTCCTCCTCCAGTTGTTTCTGATTAAGATAGGGAGAATGGGCTTAGGAGGTGAGATGTAAGCCACAGCAGTTGAATTCAGGAGGACATGTACGGTCGCTTGCCAGATACACGAGTACCTGATTCTCACAGCGTTAATTACCACTGAGAACTCTTTATGTATCCAGCTAGAGAGAAGGGAAATTTCTCCCTTGGACATAGATTATAATCATGGACAAAATGGAGCATGCTTCCATGGTGTTACCATGGACTCACAGTCCGTGGAGAACCGCTGATGTGTTAATACACACATTAAAGTCAATGGGTACACGTGCTGTCAGTGGAAACCACAGGTAGCACACGTCCATAATTTACTGATATGTGAAAAGGCCGAACACTGAATTTCCAGTGGTGACAGATTACCTTTTAAGTCAAGCCCCCTTTCTTGCAAGTCCCACCCTCATTTGCAGCTAAACCATGCCTTCTTGATGAGCAGGCACAGTAGTTTATCCTTTTTGTTTTATTTATGTCTTAAAAGAGATGCTACATTTGCACCAAAAATGTGTCCGATTTTGATGCTACATTAGCCAGAATTCAAACACAGCCGCAATAGCAAATATAGACCTCTGTATATGCAGTTAGTGAATGTTAAGCAGGGAAAACTTCAGTCTATCCTGTAGGTATGTTTAATAAATAACAATCTAAAACATTGTGTAAATTTTTATATATATATATATATATATATATATATATATATACACACAGTATGTAAAATTAATGGTAACAATAGACTTGATGGACCCATGAAATCTTAAAATGGAAACTCATCTACTTAGAAATCAATTAAAACTGACCTCAAAACATATTAGTTAGCAATAATCTCCTCTGAATTGCAAAGAGCATTCAAAATTAAAGAGGAAACACACATGGAGATGTATTTCCAATAAGTGAAGATCTTGCAGCATGAACGAAAATGATTCTTTGCTTTACAGGGAATGTCCCACAGGATTGGCGCATAACAAGTGTGGGTGCAACAATGTAGAGAAAATATAAAGAGACGTGCGGCACTCACCGAAGTTATGAATAGGTATCTTCTTTATTATTCCTTCATCGGAAAAGTTAAGTGCGGGATGCAGGAGCAGACACTTTGTTGCAGATGGTAGCGGCTACGGCCATTTTGCGCATACTCTCTCGCTTCTTCGGGCCGCTGTAGACGTCATCACGCATTGTTGCGCTAAATAGAGGCGGTGCTCCGGAGCCGGAACCATCGGCAACAGCTACTCGCCGCAAGTTAGTGACGTTAAAACCATAAAATACAGAAAGGGACAAATAAAGTACAGACTAATACCATGGATCTAGCACAAATTTCACTATCATGATACATATTATTGTACAATGACGGTGCTCGTTTAATCTAACATGAGAGAGTAACCGATCCGTCACAGTTACTGGGTGAACCAGTGAAGCATTATTTGTGCAAGGCAAGAGCATACCGCGTCAACCCACTTAGAGAAAGACAGACATGGAATTGATGTCGTTCAGGCCCGCTGCTCCCATGGCCCCAGTGAGTAAGATCCACCTTGCTTCCCTCTGCAGGAGCAGACGGTGCCGATCCCCTCCCCTAGGGATGGGTCGGACCTGTTCCACTTCTGCAAAGGAAAGACAACGCGGACGGGCGCCATGGGCGGCTCTAATATGTTCTATCAATCAGGGACAACCTTTCCCTGAACTGACAGAATTGACATGTTCACAGATTCACTCAAATAGTGGGCAAATTGTTTTTCCAATATAAAATCTTTTGAAAGGGCAAAAGACAACATACGGTTTGCGACAAGTGATAAAATCACGTACTACGTGCCTAACTCCTCCTATCTGCAGCCACTTATTGCCTGCATTTAGTGGGCAGAAAGAACAGTGCCCACACTTGTAATTCCCTCTGGATTTTCTGCTAGTGAGCCAGAGCAGTTCAACCCAGTCGATTCTGAAGTCGACTTATTCCTGTCTGTTCACAAACCTTTTTTTTTAAAGTTGTTAAGTTGTTAGCTGAATCCTCTCCCAATGATACACCTGCATTGCCGGGAGAGATCCCAGCGACAATCATGGAAACCGATTTCCATTTAAAAGGCCGCTTTAATGAGGAGGAACTAGAATACATACAGTTCCTGGCCAGCATGGAGACAGAAGAGGTAGACAGCAATAGTAGCCAGGTGGAAAAATTCGTAGGAGGCGTCAGGTCCACCTTCCTTCCTCCCATGCCGGCTGGCTCAGCTATAGACCTGTTCTACAAGCGGGTATTAAGGGAGATACGTGCGCTGATTTATCCAGCAGCACCCCCTAATGTTACACGGGAAGAGTATCAAGCCCTCCTGTGGTTAAAAAAAAAAATGGAAAATATCATTAAGCCGGCCGACAAGAGAGGGAATGTGGTCCTGATGACCAGGGAGTATTACACAGAAAAAGCAGGTAGAAATTTAAATGACAGCACAGTGTATCTCAAGTTGAAAGGAGACCCCATTCCAGGGATTGCCTCCAAACTCTGTACATTAGTAGAGAAGTACACAGCAGCAGGTTTTCTACCTAGAGGCATGACCACTAGGCTCATCCCTGCCCATCCCAAAACTCCTGTCTGGTACTTTGTACCAAAAATCCATAAATCACTGACCCGACTCCCTGGACGTCCGATCGTCGCCGAGATCGGGTCAGTGACGGAACCACTTTCTGGCTATGTTGACTGGCTCCTCAGGCCACTCCTCATAGGTACTCCAACGTATCTCAAGGACACGGGGGACTTCCTCCAGGCACTCAAATCCCTTGAGTCGCGGAGTGAGTTCAGCCTGGTGTCCTTGGATGTCGAAAGCCTGTATACCAGGATCCCACATGACCTGGGACTACGGGCCATTAACCTTGTCCTCAGTCGGAGTGACAAGGAAATAGTGTTTAACAACTTCATTCTTGAAGCACTTGATCTAGTCCTCACCAGCAATGTTTTTCAATATTATGGCCAATGGTACCGCCAGGTACTAGGTACCGCAATGGGCACGCCGGTGTCGTGCACATTCCCGAACCTGTACCTGGCGGTATTTGAAGAGACGTATGCATTCTCGGTGGGTGACCCCTTCCTGTGGTTTATACGCTTATTTTTTGCTCTATGTCGATGACATTTTTTGGGTCTGGTCAGGCAGCGAGGAGTCATGTCACGAGTTTGTGAACTACCTTAATGCGCGCAACCAGATGAACATGAGATTCACCGTCAATTATGGCGGTGCGTCCCTTGATTTTCTGGACGTGCGCGTAATGGTGAGAGATGGTGTATTACACACCACAGGCTTCCGTAAGCCCACCGTGACAAACTCACTGCTCCACCAGGCCAGTTTTCACCTGCCATCGGTGAAAGGGGCCGTCCCATACGGACAGTTCGTCCGTCTGCAGAGGATCAACGACACCGATGACTGGTTTTACCGACAGGCGCATGAATTTAAAAACCGCCTTTTGGATCGGGGTTACCCACCGCGGACCGTCTCAGCCGCATTTTGTAAGGCGGCCAAACTTGACTGCAATTCTCTGCTGGTTGAAAAAGAAAGGACCAAGAAACCAACTCGCTTTGCCTTTGCGTTTAAATATAGTCCTGCGGCGGACGTAATTAAGCGAGTCATCAATGAGAACGGGGATCCCTCTTTAAGCAACCTTTCTAGTCAGCAACCTTTAGTCACATTTAGAAGGTGCCCAACCCTCAAAGACAAACTAGTCGATAGTGTATTCAGCAAAAACCCCAGGTTGTGACCTGGCTCACTAGCAGAAAATCCAGAGGGAATTACAAGTGTGGGCACTCTTCTTTCTGCCCAATAAATGCAGGCAATAAGTGGCTGCAGATAGGAGGAGTTAAGCATGTAGTACGTGATTTTATCACTTGTGGTCGGATCAGCTATCGGAAAGGTGAACCTAACCTATCTAACCCCATCTACGACAAGCAGTAGAGTTATGCCATAACTGCCATTGTAGGGCAGCCTAAAGAGACCAAAAAGAGCAGACCTTAGTTTAGAGTATATGTATGTACATATATATATATATATATCGTTATGACACCCGATTTTGAACAGAAAACATTGCTTATCGGTAATTGTTTTTCTCGATACCAATGACGGCATCCCATGCGACCAGGGACCTCTCATCCGGGACAGGAAACCTGAGAACATAAAAGGTTCACACCCCCACCAAGCACCAGTGATAGTAATAAACAGTACTCCGGAGGTGAATACACGTAAGAAAGAGAGAGAGAGATCTAATGTGGTACATTATATCTCTTCTGAACTAGACTGTACATTAGGGAATTTTCCCAAAAAGCTTATCAAGGAGTAGTGATGTCCCGAACTATTCGCCAGCGAATAGTTCCCGGCGAACATAGCTTGTTCGCGTTCGCCGCTGCGGGCGAACATATGCGATGTTCGGTCCGCCCCTATACATCATCATTGAGTAAACTTTGACCCTCTACCTCACATTCAGCAGACACATTCCAGCCAATCAGCAGCAGACCCTCTCTCCCAGACCCTCCCACCTCCAGGACAGCATCCATTTTAGATTAATTCGGAATCTGCTTTCACAGAGAGAGGAGGGAGAATGTAGCTGCTGCTGATTCAATAGCGAAAGCGTTAGCTAGGGCATTGTTCTGTGTCCACAGACTCATCTGCTGTAAGGACAGCATCCAGACAGCACCCCAAAAAGCCCTTTTCAGGGCTGGTACATCAGTCTGCTTTTTTTTTTTTTTTTTTCATATATAAATATATTGCAGTTGCCTGGCTGCCCGTGTGTGAGAGGCTGCAGGCTCAGTCATAGACGGCACTGTGTGCATAGAAAAAATTATATTTAATATTTAACTGTGATCTAATCACATTTGCAAGCCAGTGTGTGTCAGGCCCCCACACATACTGTATTGTGTCCACTGGCTAGTGGCTGGTTCGGCCTGCACTCATACCGTTACAGGGTGTCATTCGCCCAAATACCTTTCAGAAAAAAGAATTCTATTTAAAATTTAACTGTGATCTAATCACATTTGCAAGCCCGTGTGTGTCAGCCAGGCCCACACAGACTGTACTGTGCCCACTACTTATATAGAGTGGCACAGTTCCTTGCACGCATAGTAACACTTATCTAATAAAAAATGACAGGCAGAGGCAGGCCACGCCGCAGGGGCCGTCGTGTTCGTGGTGCTGTGATTTCCACTGGCCCTGGAATAATGCCCAGTGTTCAGAGGCCACGTACCCTGAACCACGTACCACCACACCACTACCACCACAGCCACCACAGCCGCTTCACTTGATCCCTCAGAGGAGTTATTTACACATCAGTTGGATGAAATTAGTGATGCGCAACCATTATTGCCAGGGGATGTAGATAACAGGGTTATGTCTCAGTCAGGCAGCATTACACACATGGACGTACAGTGTGATGATGATGATGATGTTGTACCCGCTGCTGCTTCCTTTGCTGAGGTGTCAGATACAAGTGAAGCGGTTGATGATGACGATGTGTCCGTGGATGCCAAGTGAGTGCCTGCTCGAAGAGAAGAAGAAGAGGGGGAAAGTTCAGAAGGGGAGACAGAGAGAAGGAGGAGACGAGTTGGAAGCAGGGGGAGGTCATCGCAAGGAGCTAGTGGCACAGTCAGACAGCATGTATCGGCACCCGGGGTCAGCCAGACAGCACGCCAATCAACGCATGCTGTTGCCACCACCAGAATGCCGTCATTGCAAAGCTCAGCAGTGTGGCATTTTTTTTGTGTGTCTGCCTCTGACAACAGCGATGCCATTTGCAACCTGTGCCAAAAGAAACTGAGTTGTGGGAAATCCAACACCCACCTAGGTACAACTGCTTTGAGAAGGCACATGATGGCACATCACAAATGCCTATGGGATCAACACATGATGACGAGTAGAAGCAGCACACAAGCTCAAAGCCACCATCCTCCTCCTGGTCCAGCATCTTCTGCCACGTCAATCACTGCTGTCCTCCTTGCCCCCTCTCGACCACCCGCCACTCCGCCTCTCACCTTGAGCAGTTCCATCTCATCTGCCCACAGTCAGGTGTCTGTTAAGGAAATGTTTGAGCGTAAGAAGCCAATGTCACAGAGTCACCCCCTTGCCCGGCGTCTGACAGCTGGCTTGACGGAACTCTTAGCCCGCCAGCTTTTACCATACCAGCTGGTGGAGTCTGAGGCCTTCAAAAAATTTGTCACTATCGGGACACTACAGTGGTTAAAGGTACCCGGCCAAATTTTTTTTTTTCTAATAAGGCAATCCCAAACCTCTACTCGGTGATTGAAAAGGAAGTCATGGCATCTCTGGCATACAGTGTTGGGGCAAGGGTCCATCTGACCACTGATACCTGGTCTGCAAAGCACGGTCATGGCAGGTATATCACCTACACTGCGCATTGGGTCAACCTGCTGACGGCTGCCAAGCATGGAATGCGTGGCTCTGCAGCGGAGTTGGTGACACCGCCACGACTTGCAGGCAGGCCTACTGCCACCTCCTCTACTCCTCCTACTCCATCCTCTTCCATAACCTCCTCGGCTGAGTCCTCTTCTGCTGCGTCATCTGGCTGCACATCAACTGAACCCCCCCAGCTCCCCAGGGGCTATTCCACATCCCGATACAACAGTGTCACGCTGTCTTGGGGTTGACTTGCCTGAAAGCAGAGAACCACACCAGACCAGCACTACTGTCCGCCCTGAATGCACAGGTGGATCAGTGGCTGACCCCGCACCAACTGGAGATTGGCAAAGTGGTGTGTGACAATAGAAGCAATTTGTTGGCGGCATTGAATTTGGGCAAGTTGTCACATGTGCCGTGCATGGCACATGTGTTGAATCTCATCGTACAACGCTCTTTGTCTAAGTACCCAGGCTTCCAGGACGTCCTCAGGCAGGCCAGGAAGGTGTGTGGCCATTTCAGGCAGTTCCTACACGGCTATGGCGCACTTTGCAGACATTCAGCGACGAAACAACATGCCAGTGAGGCGCTTGATTTGCGCCAGCCCAACACGTTGGAATTCAACACTCCTAATGTTCGACCGCCTGCTCCAACAAGAAAAAGCAATGAGTATTTGTATGACCGGGGTGCTAGGAAAGCCTCTGCAGAGCTGGGAATTTTTTTACCATGTTACTGGACGCTCATGCGCAATGCCTGTAGGCTCATGCGTCATTTTGAGGAGGTGACAAACCTAGTCAGTCACACCGAAGGCACCATCAGTGACCTCATCCCATTTGTTTTCTTCCTGGAGCGTGCCCTGTGAAGAGTGCCGGATCAGGCTGTAGATGAGCGGGAAAAGGAAGAGGAAGAGTTGTGGTCACCATCACCACCAGAAACAGCCTTGTCATCATCGCTTGCCGGACCTGCGGCAACGCTGCAAGAGGAGTATGAGGAAGAGGAGTCAGAGGAGGAATGTGGCTTTGAGGAGGAGGAAGACCAACCACAGTAGGCACCCCAGGGTGCTCGTTGTTGTCACCTATCTGGGACCCGTGGTCTTGTTCAAGGCTGGGGGGAAGAACAGACCGTCAATTACATCGGTGAGGAGGAGGAACCGTAAATAAGTAGCTCGGCATCCAACCTTGTGCAAATGGGGTCTTTCATGCTGTCATGTATGTTGAGGGACCCTTGTATAAAAAGGATGAAGGAGAACGACCTGTACTGTGTGGCCACGCTACTAGACCCCCGGTATAAGCAGAAAGTGGCGGAAATGTTACCAAATTACCGGAAGTCAGAGAGGATGCAGCAGTTCAAAACCAAACAAAAAAATATGCTTTACACAGCTTATAAGGGGGATGTCACAGCACATCGGGAATCTAACTGGGGAAGAGGTCAAAGTAATCCTCCTCCTACCACGACCATGGTGGCAAGGACAGGACGCTTTACAGATGTGTCGTTGATGGAGGACATGCAGAGCTTTTTCAGTCCTACACATCGCCACAGCCCTTCGGGATCCAGCCTTAGAGAACGACTCGACCAACAGGTGGCAGACTACCTTGCCTTAACTGCAGATATCGACACTCTGAGGAGCGATGAACCCCTTGACTACTGGGTGTGCAGGCTTGACCTAATTTTTTTTTTTTTTTTTTAAAAAAAGGCACATACAAGTGTCAGTTCCCCTTTCGTGATAGTTACCTTGTTGTGGTGAAGGGACTTGCGTATCACAATGAAGCGATCATCACCTCTATGAGTGTGTTTGCAATGTTGCCACACCCCAGATGATAAGGCCATTGCTTCATTATGATCAGACCAAAAGCGATCGGGACGGCTGGATGTTTTTTCATAGAAAAAACTAGCATTTTTTTTAAAATCTTTTTTTAAGTTGTATGGGTGGGTTTTTAACCCCTTAAGGACATAGGACGTACCGGTACGCCCTATTTCCCGAGTCCTTAAGGACCGAGGACGTACCGGTACGTCCTGACTTAAAAATGTAATTCCGGCGCCGCGGGGGTTAATCGGAACGGGCATTTCGGCTGAAATCATTCAGCCGGCATCCCGTAACAACGCAGGGGAGGGTCATTGGACCCCCCCCCCCCCGTATCGGCGATCGCAGAAAACCTGGTTTTCTGCGTTTCCGGTCCATTCGGGTGTCCTGTGACCCGATGAACCGGAAAAAGACTGCGATCGGTGGTGTAATTTTACACCACCAATCGCAGTCCGAGGATTTGAGGAGGCGGTGCTGGCCCTGGTGCTGAACACTGCTGTCCAGGGTGCTGATTGGTGCAGGGGAGAGAGGCGCGAGATTCAAACTTCCTGCGCTCCTCTCTCCCCTCCTCTTCCTGTCCAGCACCCTGACCGTGCAGCATCGTCCAGCACCAGCTTCTGTATCCCCCTAATCGGCATCCATCACCCTCCTGCACCCATCGCCACCCAGGTAGGTTAGGGTCAGTTAGGGAGAGGCACCGTTAGGCAGGGAAAGAAGGGAAAAGTAAGTTAGGAAAAAAAATAAGTACTTTTATTCCAAACTTCCAAACTTCCATCTATCCATCTAACCCTAACCCCGACCCCCCCTGCCACTTGCCCGCATTCCCTTGTTCAGGTCCCTTGCCGCCAGATCCACATTCGCTTGTGGAACCGTGCGGAAAAATCAACGCAGCCTCCCTGCCTACCCCCTCCAGGTACCTATCCCCAGGGGTGAGACCCGTGCACTTACCAGTGGAAACCTGTTGTTGGTCAGGTATAAGGACAAGAGGGATGTCCTTATGCTGTCCACAATCCACGGTAACAGCACCACCCCAGTCCCTGTGCGAGGTACCGCGGCAACGGTCCTCAAGCCCGATTGTATCGTCGACTACAATCGGTATATGGGAGTAGTTGATCTCTCTGATCAAGTCCTCACGCCATATAACGCCAATGCCAAAACCCGGGCATGGTACAAAAAAGTTGCGGTCTACTTGGTGCAGGTTGCCATGTACAACTCTTTTGTACTATCCCGAAGCGCTGGCAGCACAGGGACATTCCTCCAATTCTATGAGGCAGTCCTCAAGGACCTGATCTTTTCGGACCGGGAAAGAGCATGCCGGAGTACCTCGGGAACTGGAGGCGCCCGGATCGTCCCCGGCCAACACTTTCCAGGTGTGGTCCCCCATACTGGAAAGAAGGGACGAACCCAAAAAAAGTGCAGAGTGTGTCACAAGAGGGGGATACGGAAGGACACCACTACTCAATGTGACACGTGCCCCGATCATCCGGGCCTCTGCATTATCGATTGCTTCAGGGAGTATCACACTTCCATGGAGTACTAAATTTTTATAATCCCCAACAGTTCACTAGAGAACATAAAACACTATGGCTCTTAGACTTTGGAGACACGAAAACAATTTTTCTTTCCCCAAAAAATATTAGTTTTAGTGCAGGCATCCTCAAACTGCGGCCCTCCAGATGTTGTAAAACCATAACTCCCAGCATGCCCAGACAACCTACAGCCATCATCAGGGCATGGTGGGAATTGTAGTTTTACAACATCTGGAGGGCCGCAGTTTTAGGATGCCTGCTTAGTGTATCTAAAGTCTGAGAGCCATACATATTGGGCATCGTCGCGTGCGTAAAAGTCGTCGCTATAAAAATAACTTTTTACCAAACGCCTCGGATGAACGGTGTTAAAAATATAAAATAAAAACGGTGCCAAAACACCTATTTTTGGGCAAAATTTAAATTTAAATCCATTTTGCCGGTAATAAAGCAAGGGTTAACAGCCAAACAAAACTAAACATTTATTGCCCCAATTCTGTAGTTTGCAGAAACACCCCATATGTGGTCGTAAATGGCTATATAGCCGCACGGCAGGGCATAGAACGAAGGGAACTCCATACGGTTTCTGGAAGGCAGATTTTGATGGACAGTTTTTTTTTTTACACCATGTCCCATTAGAAGCCCCCCTGATGTAGCCTGGACTAGAAACTCCAAAAAAGTGACCCCATCTAAGAAACTACACCCCTCAAGGTATTCAAAAGTTACTTTACAAACTATGTTAACCCTTTAGGTGTTCCACAAAACTAAATAGCGAATGTAGAAACAATTTTAGAATTTAATTTTTTTGTTACATTGCCTCAAAAAAGAGTAATATAGAGCAACCAAAAATCAAATTTACCCCAAAAATAGTCCCAAAACAACAACCACCTTATCCCGTAGTTTTCTAGATGGGGTCACTTTTATGGAGTTTCTACTCTAGGGGTGCATCAGGGGGCTTGAAAGGGTACATGGTGTAAATAAACCAGTCCAGCAAAATCTGCCTTCCAAAAACCATATGACGTTCCCCTTCTTCTATGTCCTGCCGTTTAGCCAAATAGTAGTTTACCACCACATATGGGGTGTTTCTGCAAACGACAGAATCAGGGCAACCCATTTTAAGTGTTGTTTGGCAGTTAACCCTTGTTTTACTCCTGGAAAAAATTGATTATATTGGAAAATTTTCCAAAAAATAGAAATTTCAAAATTGTTTCTCCATCTGCCATTAACTCTTGTGGAACACCTAAAGGGTTAACAAAGTTTGTAAACCCAGTTTTGAATACCTTGAGGGGTGTACTTTCTTAGATGGAGTCACTTTTTTGAAATTTCTATTCTAGGGGTGCAACAGGGGGCTTCAAATGGGACATGGTATAAACAAAACCAGTCCTGCCAAATCTGCCTTCCAAAACCCATATGGTGTTCCCCTCCTTCTATGTGCTCACGTTTGGCCAAACAGTAGTTTACGACCACATATGGGGTGTTTCTGCAAACTACAGAATCAGGGCAACCCATTTTGAGTGTTGTTTGGCAGTTAACCCTTGTTTTACTCCTGGAAAAAATTGATTATATTGGAAAATTTTCCAAAAAATAGAAATTTCAAAATTGTTTCTCCATCTGCCATTAACTCTTGTGGAAGACCTAAAGGGTTAATAAAGTTTGAAAAAACAGTTTTGAATACCTTGAGGGGTGTAGTTTCTAGAATGGGGTCATTTTTGGGATGTTTCTATTATCTAAGCCTCACAATATGACTTCAAACCTGAACTGGTCCATTAAAAGTGGGATTTTGAAGATTTCTCAAAAATTTCAAAATTTGCTTCTAAACTTCTAAGCCTTGTAACATCCCCAAAAAATAAAATATCATTCCCAAAATGCTACAAACATGAAGTAGACATATGGGGAATGTAAAGTCATTACAATTTTTGGGGGTATTACTATGTATTACAGAAGTAGAGAAACTGAAACTTTGAAATTTGCTAATTTTTCAAAATGTTTGGTAAAAAATGTATTTTTTTATGCAAAAAAATTACTTTTTTGACCCAATTTTAGCAGTGTCATGAAGTACAATATGTGACGAAAAAACAATCTCAGAACAGCCTGGGTAAGTCAAAGCATTTTAAAGTTATGAGCACTTAAAGTGACACTGGTCAGATTTGCAAAAAATGGCCTGGTCCTTAAGGTGAAAATGAGCCTGGTCCTTAAGGGGTTAATACATAAAATAAAAAATCATAATAAAGTCTCTTAATAGTTTATTAGAAATAATGCAGACAATTTAAAAAATCCCCAACAATTCCAATGCAAATCAAGTACAAAGCTCAGAACTAAATTATTCCAGGATGTCGTAATGGTTCGTTAATTCGACAATGGTTAATCAATTCGACACACGTCCCTGGATAGGGGACGTAACAGGGATTAAACTGATAGGAATAGGACTAGTTAAGACACCACTCATATATGGTGTCACAGCACTTTGCTCCGTGCACGCGCAGTGCCCCAACTTGGGAGTAAGAGGACCGATCAAGCTGCTGTCACTACCAGAGCTTTGAGACGTTCTCACAGCTCTGTTTCTCCACCCCTGTGATGATGTCACTACTAGAGCTTGGAGGAGTTCCCTCTGCCCTGTTTCTCTGCCCCTGTGATGAGGTCTTTACTTTCGGTTTCCTTCCTCCCAGCTGTCTCTCCTGTGTTTGATTTCGCTGCCTTAAATCACCCCTCCTCCTTTGTAGAGGTGCGGATTATACTTTTCATTTGAGCTGTATTGCTCGCTTGAGTAGCTTCACCTGTGTGATATCTTTTCACTGGATCTGTGTTCTGCTGAAGCAAGTACTTCAGATACTGTCTGCTGACTTTGGATCTGTTTTCACTGCAGCCGCAGCTCCGTCAGATGAGTGTTCAGACATTGTGTGTTTCTGTTTCTTTGCTGACTGGATCCGAGGCGATCCCTGATTCCATCCATATACTGAGCAGGGCACCGGTGGCCGTGCCCCTTCCACTATTGTAGGGGTTTCAGTGGTCATCAGCATTAGGTACGCGGGCATGTCTCGATCCACCATATGGATCCAGACATGTGCATAGCAGCTTAGGGAGAGCTTTTAGGGTCTGACAGGGGTCACCCTTTATCCTCCCTAGTTTGGGTCCAGTCAGTTGCTATTTACTGTGTGTTGCTCACTTATAGCCGTGACAGCTGCTTTTTCCATCTCCCGGTTCCTAAAATCAATTCAGTTTGGTGTATCAGAGTTTGGTCTGTCACTGTGAAGGCAGTCGAAGATACCCGGCCTAAATTTTTTTTCACAAAAGGCAATCCCACCCTGATATGGGACGTAGCAGGGATTAAACTGATGAGAATAGTACTACAGAAAATAGCACTCATATCGGGTGTGACAGTAAATTGCACGGCACAGATGCAGTGACCGTGGCGTGGATTCAAACAAAGGGGAGGGAGCCAGCAAATTTTTAACCATCTGCCCGTTCGAAAAATCGATTTAATAAATGGACCCCAGATTGGGGACGTAACAGGGATTAATCTGATGAGAAGAGAGAACTATAGAAAATAGCACTCATATCGGGTGGGACAGTAAATTGCACGGCACAGATGCAGTGACCGTGGATTCAAACAAAGAGGAGGGAGCCAGTGTTTTTTTTAACAATCTCCCCATTCGAAAAATCTATCAAATTCAACTTTACGGGACCCTTGGTGTTGTACGTGGCTAGGTAGAGGAAGAAACCTTCAATGACATCAGAAGGACATGGCTAGCTTGGTATCCAACCTTGTGCAAATGGGAAGTTTGCGGTTGGGCAAATGGACTGTTTGCGGTGGTTTGCGGTGCATTAAAAGGGGAGTTTGGTCTGTCAATGTCTGTGAAGCGGGCGTAACCCTTACACTACCTGATCGATACAACATCATACCTGATCGTATACACACACTGGATGTTTTAAACCATGTTGTTAAAAAAAAATTGGTGATGTATGCTCTTTATGGATTAAAATCTAACTCTGCGTCAACTATGTAATTTTCCATGGGAGTTTTGCCATGGATCCCCCTCCATGGCCACAGTTCAGGTGATTAGTCCTCTTGAAACAACTTTTCCATCACTATTGAGGCCAGAAAGAGTCCCTGTGGGTTTTAAAGTCAATGGCGGTTTGCCCCAAAATTTTGTGTTTGCGACATATCTATCAAGGAGTAGCAGGCTTATGGTAACTATAACACCTATAAAGACTATTTTTTGGGGGGGGAGGGAAAAAGTTTTGGGGTGTCGTCATGGGTATCGAGAAAAACAATTACCAGTAAGCAATGTTGTTTTCCCCTCACCCATGACGGCACCCCATGCGAGATAGACTATTAATGAGGAAACTAGGGAGGGACTACCGCCTGAAGCAGCTTCCTACCAAAGGCGGTATCCGCGTGAAGTTGGAGCCTGTAATGCTTTAAAAAAGTATGTTGAGAACTCCACATTGCTGCTCTACAAATTGGAGCCAGAGAGCCACCGCTCGGTTGGAGTGAGCGCCAAACCCTGAAGGGGACGAGAGACCCTGTGCTAGATAGGCTTCGGAAATGGCCCTTTTGACCCATCTAGCAATGACTGCCATGGACACTTTTCGCCCCTTATTTCTACCACAAAACTGAATAAGGAGGTTTTCTTCCAACCTCCAGGCCGAGGTAGACTCCAAATAAGTTAACAAACATCTTTTGACGTCCAGGCAATGATACTTACTTTCTAAATCATTGTAAGGATTTGTGCAAAAAGATGGAAGGATAACATCTTGACCTCTGTGGAAGTCCGTAACCACTTTTGGACGGAAGGACGGGAGAGGCCAAATAATAACTTTGTCGTCTAAGATCTGGGTATAAGGTGGAAAAGCCGAGAAGGCTTGAATCTCTGAAATCCTTCTAGCTGAAGTAATGGGCAGTAAAATAGACATATTAAAGGTGAGCATATCTATGGGGATCTCTGACAGGGGCTCAAAAGGTTTCTGTGACAGGGCCGTCAAGACTGTGTTTAAGTCCCAAGGAGGGGACAAAGGTCTTATCGAAGGGTGGATCCTGGAGGCTGCTGAAAGAAATCTTTTAACCCAAGGATGAAGGGCCATCTGCATATCAAAAAAGTAACTTAAAGCTGCCACATGCACTCTCAGGGTGGAAGCCCTAAGTCCCTTATCCAGGTCAGCTTGTAAAAAGTCTAGGACCCTAGAGACATTTGGAGAGAAGGGGTCAGGATTGAACCCTAAGAAGGAGGAGAAGACCTCCTAGATCTTATTATATTTCCTAGCTGTAGTAGCTTTCCTACTTCCCAGAATGGTGGTCACTACTGATTGGGACAGACCCTAACCAAATCCCCCTCTCAGTCTCCACACTGCCAGGTGCAAGATTTTTGGATTGGGATGCAGGATTGGGATGCAGGATACAATAGATCCTCCCGGGGAGGTAGAATCCATGGGGGGGGGGGGGGGGCTGCTATCGCTAGGTCTAAGAGGCAGGAGTACCAGGACCTTTTCGGCCATACTGGGGCAACTAGGGTAATTGTCGCTTTCTCCCTCTGGACTTTCTTTAGAACCTGCGGAATTAGGGAAAAAGGAGGGAAGGCATAACCCTCCTCCTGAGACCAGTCCTGTGCCAATCCGTCTAGGGCTGTTGGAGCGTCCAAACGATTTAGGGAGAAGAATCTTTCTACTTTCTTGTTCTTCCTGGAGGCAAATAGGTCTACCGTGGGGAGGCAGAATTTTTGCGTTAACTGGGAGAATACCTCTGGGTTTAGGCACCAATCTCCCTGTTTTAGCTGGGTGCGGCTCAGAAAATCGGCTACTATGTTCTCCTTCCCCTTTATATGGACTGCCGACAGGGATAGATGTTTCTGTTCTGCTAGCTGAAAAATCTGGTGACCGAGTATTGCCAGAGAAGGTACCCTTGTTCCACCTTGATGGTTGACGTATGCAACTGTTGTTAAGTTGTCAGAGCATAGAAATATTTTCTTGTGGGATATATCCGGAATAGGGATGAGCGAACCCGAACTGTATAGTTCGGGTTCGTACCGAATATTGGGGTGTCCGTGACACGGACCCGAACCCGAACATTTTAGTAAAAGTCCGGGTTCGGGTTCGGTGTTCGTCGCTTTCTTGGCGCTTTTTGAAAGGCTGCAAAGCAGCCAATCAACAAGCGTCATACTACTTGCCCCAAGAGGCCGTCACAGCCATGCCTACTAATGGCATGGCTGTGATTGGCCAGTGCATGTGACCCAGCCTCTATTTAAGCTGGAATCACGTAGCGCCGCACGTCACTCTGCTCTGATCAGTGTAGGGAGAGGTTGCAGATGCGACGTTAGGGCGAGATTAGGCAGTGATTAACTCCTCCAAAAGACTTCATTCAGTGATCGATCTGCAGCTGTGGATCATTGAACTGCTGCTATTCAATTGCTCACTGTTTTTAGGCTGCCCAGCTTTTTTCATTCACTTTTTTCTGGGGTGATCGGCGGCTATTTTGTGTCTTGTGGTGCGCCAGCACAAGCTGCCACCAAGTACATTTAACCATCAATAGTGTGGTTATTTTTTGGCTATATCCTACATCAGGGTCAAGCTGTCACACCAAGTGCATTTAACCATCAATAGTGAGGTTATTTTTTGGCCATATACTACATCAGGGGCAAGCTGAGCCTGTCACCAAGTGCATTTAACCATCAATAGTGTGGTTATTTTTTGGCTATATCCTACATCAGGTTCAAGCTGTCACACCAAGTGCATTTAACCATCAATAGTGAGGTTATTTTTTGGCCATATACTATATCAGGGGCAAGCTGAGCCTGTCACCAAGTGCATTTAACCCTCAATAGTGTGGTTGTTTTTTGGCTATGTCCTACATCAGGGTCAAGCTGTCACACCAAGTGCATTTAACCATCAATAGTGTGGTTATTTTTTGTCTATATCCTACATCAGGTTGAAGCTGTCACCAAGTGCATTTAACCATCAATAGTGTGGTTATTTTTTGGCTATATCCTACATCAGGGGGTTGGCTGTGCTTGCTATTTTATTGAGGGGTGAAATACAATTGCCAAAATAGCAGTACCCTAAATCTGGTGTTTCAGCTGTGGCCAGCCAATTGTAATACTGTCTGCTGTCTGGCAAAGAATATATTTTTGTTCAGGGTTGAAATACAATTCCCAACTTAGCAATTTCCTAAATTAGTGGTTTCTTCTGTATCAGGGCTACTTTATATCTATTCATTAAAAGGTTATATAAGATTCAAGGTGCAGATAGGGTCATTCTCAATAACTTCACACACACTCTACTGTGCATTTCCAAGTCTAATTCTGTCTGTAAACGTATACCTTTCACCCAGCGCCTAAATACTAGACCTCAGATTTACATTAATCTAAATCTGTGGTTATTGCTGTGGCTGGTCAAGTTATTTAGTGTCCGTCAAAGCACAGTTTTTGTTCTGGGTTGAAATACAATTCCCAATTTAGCAATTTCCTAATTTAGTGGTTTCTGATGTATCAGGCCTACTTTAAATCTATCCCTAAAAGGGTATATAAGATTCAAGGTGCAGATAGGGTTATTCTCAATAACTTCACACACACACTATTGTGCAATTCCAAGTCTAATTCTGTGTGTAAACATATACCTGTCACCGAGCGCCTAAATACTAGGCCTCAAATTTATATTCAGCTAAATCTGTCGGTAGTGTAATACGGTACCTAAATAGATAGCCAGATAGTGTTAGGTGTCTGTAAAAAAAAAGGCCTGAATTTGAATTCAATACATTGGGCCAAATAATATTTTTCTTATTGTGGTGAACGGTAACAATGAGGAAAACATCTAGTAAGGGACGCGGACATGGTCGTGGTGGTGTTAGTGGACCCTCTGGTGCTGAGAGAGGACGTGGCCGTTCTGTCACAGCCACACGTCCTAGTGTACCAACTACCTCAGGTCCCAGTAGCCGCCATAATTTACAGCAATATTTGGTGGGGCCCAATGCCGTTCTAAGGATGGTAAGGCCTGAGCAGGTACAGGCATTAGTCAATTGGGTGGCCGACAGTGGATCCAGCACGTTCACATTATCTCCCACCCAGTCTTCTGCAGAAAGCACACAGATGGCGCCTGAAAACCAAGCCCATCAGTCTGTCACATCACCCCCATGCATACCAGGGAAACTGTCTGAGCCTCAAGTTATGCAGCAGTCTCTTATGCTGTTTGAAGACTCCGCTGGCAGGGTTTCCCAAGGGCATCCACCTAGCCCTTCCCCAGCAGTGGAAGACATAGAATGCACTGACGCACAACCACTTATGTTTCCTGATGATGAGGACATGGGAATAACACCTCAGCACGTCTCTGATGACGAAACACAGGTGCCAACTGCTGCGTCTTTCTGCAGTGTGCAGACTGAACAGGAGGTCAGGGATCAAGACTGGGTGGAAGACGATGCAGGGGACGATGAGGTCCTAGACCCCACATGGAATGAAGGTCGTGCCACTGACTTTCACAGTTCCGAGGAAGAGGCAGTGGTGAGACCGAGACAACAGCGTAGCAAAAAGAGGGAGCAGTGGGAAAAAGCAGAACACCCGTCGCCAAGAGACTCCCCCTGCTACCTCTTCTGCTGCTGCCGCCTCGGCCTCTTCTGCTGCTGCCGCCTCGGCCTCTTCCTCCACCTCTGGAGGAACGTTGGCACCTGCCGCCCAGCAAACAGAGGATGTACCACCAACACCACCACCTCCGTCACCAAGCATCTCAACCATGTCTCACGGCAGTGTTCAGCTCTCCATCTCACAAACATTTGAGAGAAAGCGTAAATTCCCACCTAGCCACCCTCGATCCCTGGCCCTGAATGCCAGCATTTCTAAACTACTGGCCTATAAAATGCTGTCATTTAGGCTGGTGGACACAGACAGCTTCAAACAGCTCATGTCGCTTGCTGTCCCACAGTATGTTGTTCCCAGCCGGCACTACTTCTCCAAGAGTGCCGTGCCTTCCCTGCACAACCAAGTATCCGATAAAATCAAGTGTGCACTGCGCAACGCCATCTGTGGCAAGGTCCACAGAACCACAGATACGTGGACCAGTAAGCACGGCCAGGGACGCTATATCTCCCTAACTGCACACTGGGTAAATGTAGTGGCGGCTGGGCCCCAGGCGGAGAGCTGTTTGGCGCACGTCCTTCCGCCGCCAAGGATCGCAAGGCAACATTCTTTGCCTCCTGTTGTCTCCTCCTCCTACTCGGCTTCCTCCTCCTCTTCTTCTACCTGCTCATCCAGTCAGCCACACACCTTCACCACCAACTTCAGCACAGCCCGGGGTAAACGTCAGCAGGCCATTCTGAAACTCATATGTTTGGGGGACAGGCCCCACACCGCACAGGAGTTGTGGCGGGGTATAGAACAACAGACCGACTGAGTGGTTGCTGCCGGTGAGCCTCAAGCCCGGCCTGGTGGTGTGTGATAATGGGCGAAATCTCGTTGCAGCTCTGGGACGCACATCCCTTGCCTGGCGCATGTGCTGAATTTGGTGGTGCAGAAGTTCATTCACAACTACCCCGACATGTCAGAGCTGCTGCATAAAGTGCGGGCATCCTGCCGCTGCTCGCCTGTCTGCGCTACAGCGTAACTTCGGCCTTCCCGCTCACCGCCTCATATGCGACGTGCCCACCAGGTGGAACTCCACCTTGCACATGCTGGACAGACTGTGCGAGCAGCAGCAGGCCATAGTGGAGTTTCAGCTGCAGCACGCACGGGTCAGTCGCACTGCGGAACAGCACCACTTCACCACCAATGACTGGGCCTCCATGCAAGAACCTGTGTGCCCTGTTGCGCTGTTTCGAGCACTCCACCAACATGGCCAGTGGCGATGACGCCGTTATCAGCGTTACAATACCACTTCTATGTCTCCTTGAGAAAACACTTAGGGCGATGATGGAAGAGGAGGTGGCCCAGGAGAAGGAGGAGGAGGAGGAAGAGGGGTCATTTTTAGCACTTTCAGGCCAGTCTCTTAGAAGTGACTCAGAGGGAGTTTTTTTGCAACAGCAGAGGCCAGGTACAAATGTGGCCAGCCAGGGCCCACTACTGGAGGACGAGGAGGACGAGGATGAGGAGGAGGTGGAGGAGGATGAGGATGAAGCATGGTCGCAGCGGGGTGGCACCCAACGCAGCTCGGGCCCATCACTGGTGCGTGGCTGGGGGGAAACGCAGGACGATGACGATACGCCTCCCACAAAGGAAAGCTTGTCCTTACCTCTGGGCAGCCTGGCACACATGAGCGACTACATGCTGCAGTGCCTGCGCAACGACAGCAGAGTTGCCCACATTTTAACGTGTGCGGACTACTGGGTTGCCACCCTGCTGGATCCACGGTACAAAGACAATGTGCCCACCTTACTTCCTGCACTGGAGCGTGATAGGAAGATGCGCGAGTACAAGCGCACGTTGGTAGACGTGCTACTGAGGGCATTCCCAAATGTCACAGGGGAACAAGTGGAAGCCCAAGGCCAAGGCAGAGGAGGAGCAAGAGGTCGCCAAGGCAGCTGTGTCACGGCCAGCTCCTCTAAGGGAATGGCAGAGATGTGGAAAAGTTTTCTCAACACGCCACAGCTAACTGCACCACCACCTGATACGCAACGTGTTAGCAGGAGGCAACATTTTACTAACATGGTGGAACAGTACGTGTGCACACCCCTCCACGTACTGACTGATGGTTCGGCCCCATTCAACTTCTGGGTCGCTAAATTGTCCACGTGGCTAGAGCTAGCCTTTTATGCCTTGGAGGTGCTGGCCTGCCCGGCGGCCAGCGTTTTATCTGAACGTGTACTCAGCACGGCAGGGGGCGTCATTACAGACAAACGCAGCCGCCTGTCTACAGCCAATGTGGACAAGCTGACTTTCATAAAAATGAACCAGGCATGGATCCCACAGGACCTGTCCATCCCTTGTGCATATTAGACATTAACTACCTCCCCTTAACCATATATTATTGTACTCCAGGGCCCTTCTTCATTCAATCCTATTTTTATTTTCATTTTACCATTATATTGCGGGGCAACCCAAAGTTGAATGAAACTCTCCTCTGTCTGGGTGCCGGGGCCTAAATATCTGACAATGGACTGTTCCAGTGTTGGGTGACGTGAAGCCTGATTCTCTGCTGACATGAAGCCAGATTCTCTGTTACGGGAAATCTCTCCTCTGCCTGGATGCCTGAGCCTAAATATCTGACAATGGACTGTTCCAGTGTTGGGTGACGTGAATCCTGATTCTCTGCTATGATATGCAGACTGATTCTCTGCTGACATGAAGCCAGATTCTCTGTTACGAGACCTCTCTCCTCTGCCTGGGTGCCTGGGCCTAAATATCTGACATTGGACTGTTCCAGTGTTGGGTGACGCAAAGCATGATTCTCTGCTATGACATGCAGACTGATTCTCTGCTGACATGAAGCCAGATTCTCTGTTATGGGACCTCTCTCCTCTGCCTGGGTGCCGGGGCCTAAATATCTGACAATGGACTGTTCCAGTGTTGGGTGACGTGAAGCATGATTCTCTGCTATGACATGAAGACTGATTCTCTGCTGACATGAAGCCAGATTCTCTGTTATGGGACCTCTCTCCTCTGCCTGGGTGCCTGGGCCTAAATATCTGACATTGGACTGTTCCAGTGTTGGGTGACGTAAAGCATGATTCTCTGCTATGACATGAAGACTAATTCTCTGCTGACATGAAGCCAGATTCTCTGTTAACGGACCTCTCTCCTCTGCCTGGGTGCCTGCGCCTAAATATCTGTAAATGGACTGTTACAGTGGTGGGTGACGTAAAGCCAGATTCTCTGCTATGGGACCTCTCTCCAATTGATATTGGTTAATTAATTTTTATTTATTCTATTTTTATTTTTATTCATTTCCCTATCCACATTTGTTTGCAAGGGATTTACCTACATGTTGCTGAATTTTGCAGCCCTCTAGCTCTTTCCTGGGCTGTTTTACAGCCTTTTTAGTGCCGAAATGTTCGGGTCCCCATTGACTTCAATGGGGTTCGGGTTCGGGACGAAGTTCGGGTCGGGTTCGGATCCTGAACCCGAACATTTCCGGGAAGTTCGGCCGAACTTCTCGAACCCGAACATCCAGGTGTTCGCTCAACTCTAATCCGGAACTATCGCTTTTAACGCCATTTCCACTGCCTTTAGTTCTTTGAAGTTTGAGGTTGCTTTCCTGGTATTCAAATCCCACCTCCCTTGCCAACCTTTGTTCTCCGAGTGAGCCCTCCACCCCCATGGGCTGGCATCCGTAGTTATTATCGGATACTGAAAATACCAGGGTACCCCTGCTGAAAGATTCTCTGCCACTGTCCACCAAAGAAGAGACATTCTCGCTTCCGCGGATAAATGGAAGGACCGGTCTAACGACTGATTGCAGCCGTCCCATTGGTGCAGGATGCATGACTTCCTTGTATGGGCCTGCGCATATGGGACCGCTGGAATTGTTGCCGTCAGGTGGCCCAGTACTGCCATTGCCCTTCTGAACGAGCAGAGGTAGGACCTGAAAAGATCCCAAACATGCTCCCTAATGGAGATTATCTTAAAGAGACGGGAGGAAAGTTCTCTCTACCCGGGAGTCTAATGGGATGCCTAAAAAAACACAAGTCTGAGATGGTGACAGGCAAGACTTTTTCCAATTTATTTTCCAGCCCAGGCTCTTTAACAGGGCGCAGGAAACACTGATGTTTTGGATCAACTTTTCTTTGGTCTGGGAAATAAACAGGAAGTTGTCTAGATATGGCAGCAACGGAACCCCTGACAATCTGTCACTACCAGAGCTTTGAGACGTTCTCACAGCTCTGTTTCTCCACCCCTGTGATGATGTCACTACTAGAGCTTGGAGGAGTTCCCTCTGCCCTGTTTCTCTGCCCCTGTGATGAGGTATTAACTTTGTTTCCTTCCTCCCAGCTGTCCCTCCTGTGTTTGATTTCGCTGCCTTTAAATCACCCCTCCTCCTTTGTAGAGGTGCGGATTATACTTTTCATTTGAGCTGTATCTCTCGCTTGAGTATCTTCACCTGTGTGATATCTTTTCACTGGATCTGTGTTCTGCTGAAGCAAGTACTTCGGATATTGTCTGCTGACTTTGGATCTGTTTTCACTGCAGCTGCAGCTCCTTCAGTTAAGTGTTCAGACATTGTGTGTTTCTGTTTCTTTGCTGACTGGATCCAAGGCGACCCCGGTTCCGTCCATATACTGAGCAGGGCACCGGTGGCCGTGCCCCTTCCACTATTGTAGGGGTTTCAGTGGTCATCAGCATTAGGTATGCGGGCATGTCTCGATCCACCATCTGGATCCGGACATGTGCTTAGCAGCTTAGGGAGAGCTTTTAGGGTCTGACAGGGGTCACCCTTTATCCTCCCTAGTTTGGGTCCGGTCAGTTGCTATTCACTGTGTAGGCTCTTGTTGCTCACTTACAGCTGTGACACAATCTTAGAAAGGAAGCCACCTCCGTAATCACTTTTGTAAAGATTCTGGGGGCTTGTGAAACCCCAAAGGGTAGGGCTTTGTATTGCAGGTGTAGACACTCTCCCTGAACCCAGACCGCTGTCCTCAAAAATTTTGGGGAGGACGCATGAATTGGCACATGGTAATATGCTTCCTCTAAGTCCAGAGTCGCCATCCAGCAATCTCTTGATAGGAGATCTATGGCTGATCTTATGGTCTCCTTGCGAAACTTCTTGTATTTGAGGAATTTGTTTAATTTCTTCAAGTTCAGGATTACCCGAAATGAGCCATTGGGTTTTTTCACTAAAAAAAGGGGAGAGTGAAAACCCCTGCCCCTCTCTGCCTGTGGAACCGGGACAACTACCCATTTCCGTAGGAGAATAAACACCTCTGACTCTAAGGCCTGTCTTTTGATTTGGTCCTTGGGGCAGTCTGTCTGTATGAATGAATCCTGGGGACGGGTCAGAAACTCTAGCCGGAACCCCTCTCCAATCCCTCCCAGGATCCAACCGTTTTTGGTTACCGTCTTCCAGGCTGGGAGAAAAAGAGATAATCTTCCCCCTACCTGGGATTCGGCATCATTGCTTATCCTTAGGTCTTTGGTCTTGGGGCTTAAAAAGGAAACTGCCGGATTTCTTAGGAAATCTATCCTTTTCCCTTCTGTCATACTGTCTACTAGTGTTGAGCGTGAATATTCGAATAGCGTTTTTTTTTTTCTCGAATATCGTAACTTCGAGATTTTGTGAATATTTCGAATATACAGGTCCTTCTAAAAAAAATTAGCATATTGTGATAAAGTTCATTATTTTCTGTAATGTACTGATAAACATTAGACTTTCATATATTTTAGATTCATTACACACAACTGAAGTAGTTCAAGCCTTTTATTGTTTTAATATTGATGATTTTGGCATACAGCTCATGAAAACCCAAAATTCTAAAAAATCTAAAAAAATAGCATATCATGAAAAGGTTCTCTAAACGAGCTATTAACCTAATCATCTGAATCAACTAATTAACTCTAAACACCTTTTAAAGATTCCTGAGGCTTTTAAAAACTCCCAGCCTGGTTCATTACTCAAAACCGCAATCATGGGTAAGACTGCCGACCTGACTGCTGTCCAGAAGGCCATCATTGACACCCTGAAGCAAGAGGGTAAGAAACAGAAAGAAATTTCTGAACGAATAGGCTGTTCCCAGAGTGCTGTATCAAGGCACCTCAGTGGGAAGTCTGTGGGAAGGAAAAAGTGTGGCAGAAAACGCTGCACAACGAGAAGAGGTGACCGGACCCTGAGGAAAATTGTGGAGAAGGACCAATTCCAGACCTTGGGGTACTTGCGGAAGCAATGGACTGAGTCTGGAGTAGAAACATCCAGAGCCACCGTGTACAGGCGTGTGCAGGAAATGGGCTACAGGTGCCGCATTCCCCAGATCAAGCCACTTTTGAACCAGAAACAGCGGCAGAAGCGCCTGACCTGGGCTACAGAGAAGCAGCACTGGACTGTTGCTCAGTGGTCCAAAGTACTTTTTTCGGATGAAAGCAAATTTTGCATGTCATTCGGAAATCAAGGTGCCAGAGTCTGGAGGAAGACTGGGGAGAGGGAAATGCCAAAATGCCTGAAGTCCAGTGTCAAGTACCCACAGTCAGTGATGGTCTGGGGTGCCATGTCAGCTGCTGGTGTTGGTCCACTGTGTTTTATCAAGGGCAGGGTCAATGCAGCTAGCTATCAGGAGATTTTGGAGCACTTCATGCTTCCATCTGCTGAAAAGCTTTATGGAGATGAAGATTTCATTTTTCAGCACGACCTGGCACCTGCTCACAGTTCCAAAACCACTGGTAAATGGTTTACTGACCATGGTATTACTGTGCTCAATTGGCCTGCCAACTCTCCTGACCTGAACCCCATAGAGAATCTGTGGGATATTGGGAAGAGAAAGTTGAGAGACGCAAGACCCAACACTCTGGATGAGCTTAAGGCCGCTATCGAAGTATCCTGGGCCTCCATAACACCTCAGCAGTGCCACAGGCTGATTGCCTCCATTCCACGACGCATTGAAGCAGTCATTTCTGCAAAAGGATTCCGACCAAGTATTGAGTGCATAACTGAACATAATTATTTGAAGGTTGACTTTTTTTTGTATTAAAAACACTTTTCTTTTATTGGTCCGATAAAATATGCTATTTTTTTTAGATAGGAAATTGGGGTTTTCATGAGCTGTATGCCAAAATAATCAATATTAAAACAATAAAAGGCTTGAACTACTTCAGTTGTGTGTAATGAATCTAAAATATATTAAAGTCTAATGTTTTTCAGTACATTACATAAAATAATGAACTTTATCACAATATGCAAATTTTTTTTAGAAGGACCTGTAGTTCTATATATTTGCGAAATCGAATATTTATTATTTATTTTTTTCATCTGAAAATATGATTTCTCCCTGTTTCTTGCTTGTGGGTCAATAAGCCATTGACCCAGAAGCAACTTAAGCAGGGGGGAATCATGTTTTCATATGGAAAATAAAATGACCAATATTCTAAAAAACAAATACATAGCAATATAGTGAATATATTCGTTATTTAGAATTTTGGCATTATTTTTTTTTGTATCTGTACAGTTGTTCGCATACTCCTCCCCGACAAGCGTCCTCGTCACCATGGGAATGCTTGTGGGTTATAAAATACCATCGGATCTGAGTTTTCTCTGAGATCGTGAAAGCTCAGATCCAATGGTATATTCTAACGCACAGGCGTTCCCATGGCTACGGGGACGCTTGTCGGGGAGCAGTATGCCAAAGTGGAATAACAGTACACATAAATTACAGTCTATATGTGTATTTTAAGAATATTTGTAATATTGCTCTAACTTCGTCTTTTAGAATATTCGTAATATTCTAAAAGACGAAGTTAGAGCAATATTAAGAATATTCGTAAAATACACATATTAGCCTTAGCCTAGCCATAGTGTATATATTTTCCCAAACTGAAGTTCAGAAGAGGCAAAAAAAATTGACAAAAAAAAAAATTATAGCACTATATTAGCTAAATTACAATCTATATGTGTATTTTACTGAATATTCTTAATATTGCTCTAACTTCGTCTTTTTAGAATATTCCGAATATTCTAAAAGACAAGTTAGAGCAATATTAAGAATATTCATAAAATACACATATTAGCCTAGCCATAGTCATAGGAATGTTGCCTTATACAGGGGAAAAAAAAAACGCACGATTAATTTAATCGCATATTATTCGCAATAAATGAAATAATTACGAATATTCGATTTCGACGAATAAAATACGAATATTCAATCGAATATTCGCGAAATATTGCGAAATCGAATATGGCACCTCCCGCTCATCACTTCTGTCTACCCCTTTGTTTTTTATGTTGGTATCTATGAAAAAGGGGGGGGGGGGGCGTTGGGGAACCGGAAAGCCTTTTTTTTGTCTGAGGCTTTTTCAAGTATGTCATCAAGAGATGACCCAAAAAGCCTTTCACCATCACAGGGGATGGAGCACAGTCTAGCCTTTGAGCCCTGATCTGCTTTCCAGGATTTCAGCCAGATAGCTCTCCTAGCCGCATTGGACATGGCGGATGATCTGGCTGAAAACCTAATCATATCCGTGGAGGCATCTGCTAAAAAGTCGGAGGTTTTAAAAAATGTAGGAAGAGAGGCCAAAACTTCTTCTCTGGGCTTTTTATCACTGAGATGCTGTTCTAACTGTTCCAGACATATATGCAGTGATCTAGAAACCTATGACGCTGCAACAGCAGGTCTAAAGCAGGTAGAGGACGATTCCCACGCCTTCTTTAAATAAAAATCTGCTTTCTTGTCAAGAGCAGAAACGAATGAAAAGAGAGCTCATATTACCAAAAATATATCAATTTTATTACAATAAGTTAAAAAATGATAACAGAAAAAAGAGAAGGGTAAATTAATACATGAGATGCCGTGAAACAAGGTGATGAGAGCGGAGAAAAAACAGCACCACCCTGGGAGGAAGGAGCCCCCTGACGAAGGCACGCCGAAACGCGCGTTGGGGTAGCGCCACCCTGGGTTTCTTTGCACACGGTCATTTCAGGTAAGCTCTGGTCTCCCATTGCCCCCCGCTGATTGTGTGGTCAATTCTTGTCCACCGGCACTTTGCCCTGTTTGATACAATTTCCATCCTTACATGTTTGTATCTACTTCTAGTGGGGGTGCATGAGCTGACCGTGCTTTACCTGATATTGTATGGTTCTATCTCTCCATTTACTTTTTGCATGGACTGGGCACTGTACCCAAGATCGCTTATTCCCATGTCAGATATTATGTACATTACATCTCTTCATTTGTCTCAACCGTGTGCTCCTTCCTCCCAGGGTGGTGCTGTTTTTTCTCCGCTCTCATCACCTTGTTTCACGGCATCTCATGTATTAATTTACCCTTCTCTTTTTTCTGTTATCATTTTTTTAACTTATTGTAATAAAATTTATATATTTTTGGTAATATGAGCTCTCTTTTCATTCGTTTCTGCTATTTCACTCGGGAGCTTTTACCGAGTTACACTTTAGGTGTATCCCCTGTGGCTATTCAGGGTGGGCACTGTCTCTTACCCGCCTTGGGGATACCCTGGGTCATTTTTGTTTGTCTTTCTTGTCAAGAGGGTCAGACAGGCTACACAAGTCATCAAACGGTAGAGCAGACTTCTTGGCGATCTTTGCAACCGGACCGTCTACTGTAGGGGCCTTGTCCCAAATAGCTGCTACTTTCTCGTCAAAGGGATATTTCCTTTTAACTGAGTTTGGGATAAAAAGCTTCCTATCAGGATTTTTTCATTCTTTCCTAATGCTTATTAATGCTTGGACATTCTCGTGAATGGTGAAAACCCTATGCTTCCTGGGGCCTAACCCCTGAAAAGCTATATCTACTGTAGAATTAGCCTGTTTCACATCTTCCAGTTGCATGGTTGCTCTGACAGCTTTAAGAAGGTTTTGGGTGTCTTCGGGCAAAAAAAAAGGAACCCCCTGCTTCCTCATCCTCTGATGTAGCGTCATTAGAGAATAACTGGCCCGCTTCTCTTTCCTCCACGTCGGAGCGGTCCATATCCGAATCCCTCCATACGGGGACTTTTCTGGTGACCTAAGGCGGCTTTTACTCAAAGACTATAAAGAGAACTTGACCTCAGATCTTATTCAGGACCTCATATTTTTGGAGAGGCTTTGGGATTCCTCCGCCACCAACTTGTCAATACACGGGGTGCATAACGGTTTAGAATAGGAGGATGCCAGGGCTGCTTTACATCCCGCACACTCCTTATGTTTAGTTTTTTAAGTCGCTTTTTTGGGGGTCTTTGCAACCTAAACAAGCCAAGCAAACAACACCCCATTAATAAAGAAAAAGATCCATCTCACCACTGATCTTTGTCCCTACTCCTCAGGACTGGTACAGGACTAGCAGGCCTCGAGGGTTCCAGGGGTTCGGCGCATCCATCTACTGGCTCGGACATCTTTGCAGGGAAATGAGCCTCTTCAGCACAACACTGTGTGCTACATCCAGCTGGCTGGATTCCCCCCACCGCTACATTTATATTTTAAAAGACGCGCTTAGGCCATTTCAGCGCTTCTTCCCTAATTCCGGGTCTAAGCCCCGCCCCTTTGCGTTGGAAGCGCCCGCATGCACAGACGCCCCCTGACGCCAACAGGAAGCCGGGCAAAGACGCTGATGCAAGAGGGAAGAAGCCGCCTGAACACTGCCACAGCGGCTCCATTGGGATCGGCGCCGGAATGCGGGGAAGAAAACAGACTGGAGGTAGCAGCCCGGAGAGCCTTCAGCCACCTGGGGGAGGCCACCTACCGGATCAGAGCCTGGGCCTCCCCCTAGCTGCCGGTGAAAACCATCTTTAGGAGCTTCCCAGGGACTTCCTATCCGGAGGACAGGAAACCTGAACTGGTGCTTGGTGGGGGTGTGAACCTTTTATCTTCTAAGGTTTCCTGTCCCGGATGGGACGTCCCTGGTCACATGGGGTGCCGTCATGGGGGAGGGGAAAAGACCTTTTACGATGAAGGTGCGGAATATACCTCTGTTGGAAGGGCCTAAATGAACTCTAACCATTCGCAAAGGGCCCTGATCAGACACCAACTGTTCCTGGTGGCAAAACACTTCACCTCTACTTATTCCCCAGGCCACACTTTCTATTAAGGGCTCAAAAGTTAGAACATGGCGTATGCCGTCTTACTGTAGTAGTAAATTAAGTGAAATGTGTGAACTCACCAGGCCTGGGGAACCATCCACAGATATACATGGCTAATGTTGCTTGTAATAAGGACAGAACGTACACATAATACCTGCAGTTGTGACAGAAAATAAGCTTACGGTCGTAATAAACTATGTATGCTGCGCCTGTAGTCGTGATAGGACTTGTTGTGTCTGAAGACATAACAGACTTCATAAACTGTGCCTTATTACTGTACCTCCTACTGGAAGACGGACCGATACCCAGGACTTAGGCCGGACACCAACACCCTCGGCCCAAGTTTGTAGATGAAGTAAGCATCCCTGGGAGAAGATGATGTCCGCAAAGGCAGGATTGGGATGACTGCTTATAAAGAAAACAAGGAAGACCCAACAACCTAGAAAATAAAAGTCAGGGAAAACAATAACGTGAGTGAGGCTCTAATGGCACAAGCCACGCGTGCGAGCCACCACAAGAAAAATTGTATTGCGAGCCACAGAATACCGAGCCATGCGAGCGGGTCTGAAGGCAGAAAAAGACATGGAACCTACTTGTTGTAGGACCACGCCGCCAGCCTCGAATGACGGAGTTGTGTGTAAAATTCAAATGGAGAAGCCATACGTGAGAGACTCTAATGGCGGAGCCATGCGTAAACCTAAAAATGGAGAAGCTATGCATGAGTGACTCTATTGGCGGAGTCATATATGTAACACTAAAATGGAGAAGCCATGCATGAGATATAAATATTATTATTATTTTTTTTTTAATATAAACCACTTATGCAGCACCAGTATGACTTGGGGACTCGCATAACCATGACCCTTTCTGACAATAAATCTTGGACACTAACCTGCCTATAACCATATTGTACCCCTAACAAACAACATGAAGAACGGTCATCGGGTCCCCAAAGCCATGAGGCCCCCCCAAAGCCTAGAGACTGACCTGGATGACCTTACAGTGATGATAAGTAATTAAAACGTGAGCCAGACCTAATAGAAAATGCATAGACATTAGTGATCCGAACCACGTGCATAAACTAAACATTAAACCAACCGCGAACCGTGAAATTGAAACAGATGGGAGAAAACAAGAGCCAGAAGCATTGTGGTTCGCTAAGAAAAGACCCTTGTCGTGACAAACTAATGAACAACTGTGAAAACATAGTAGGAACGTACTTCTATTGGCCCACTGGCCGCTAGAGAGCTATTTGGTTAACTGGGGAGGGAGATCAATCTGAGTGAATGCGAACCAGAAGTAAAGGAGACCAGTCTGAGTGAATGCAAACCAGGACTAAAGAACACCACAATTTTTTTTATTTTTTTTATTCTTTTTTCCTTTCTTTACCTCCCCCCCAAATGAACAGAAAGAGGTAGGCCTAAGGAATGTAACAAACCACTGAGGAAAGAAACGCAAGCCTGAAAAGAAAGCAGCTATGTTTATCGGAAGAGCAGTATCAGAGCGGTGTGCTGATAGCCCTAGTAAGAATACTGAGTAACCATTATGTAGAAATAAAAAGAAATGCAGCTTTAAGTGGAAGCAGAGCATAACACATGATGTAAGAACAAGTGGGTGAATGCAGCTCTGTATGTGAGTGGTGCCTAAAAACATGGTATGGGCACAGCTCTGAGTATGAGTATGAGGAGCATGGTTTAAAGCAGCCGTATGAATGCAATCTGAAAGTGAGCAGAGTATTAATGTAATGCAACAGCGGACACATGAACGCAGCTCTAGTAGTGAATGGCGTATAGGACAAAATGTAAATGCAGACACACGGACGTAGCTTTAAAGGTAACAATCCTAACCACGATCATTTGACCATTGCTCCCAACCCCCTTCGCCCCAGAGTGCTACAAGTCACGGACCGTGAAACCAAGTCCGATCCTATGCCAGCACTCGCCTGGCACCTTCTGCCATTGCCCAGGCGCAAACGAACCTCCACATGCTGCAGCAGGATTTTTTTTTTTTTTACCATTAATCCACATTTACCATCACTTAAACCCAGCATGCGTAGCTTGAGCCAACTGCAGACACGCGCCCAGCATGTAAACCAGGTATCAGAAAACATGCAATCAAATCTGCTCTAAGCACATGCTACCCCAATAACTGTATGTAATGGCCCCACCAGGCCTCTGAATAGCCAGACAAACAATACAACTATGGTTCAACCATTAGCGCCCAAACTCTGCTTCATCCCATCTCTGCTTCATGTCGCAGACCGCAGCGTGGGTCCCGTGCAAACAACTCCGATCCTACCATGAATATCAGCGCCCTCCTGAGACATTCTGCCGTCGCCCAGCCGTAAGGAGCCTCCACACCATGCTGCTGTATCCTAGAGCTGACTCAGAGGTAGTGAAATCAGCTGAATCAGTGTCAGCCTGAGCCCACAGGTGCCTATAAATAGCCTAGTAATTAGCCAGCCTGGGCCCACAGGTGCGTGTAATTAGCCTAGTAATTAGCCAGCCTGGGCCCACAGGTGCGTGTAATTAGCCTTGTAATCAGCCTCCCCTCCCACAAATGCTTAATACGTTTCGCACACCGTATGTTGTCTATGTTGTCTTTTACCCTTGCAAAAGATTTTATATTGGAAAAACAATTTGCCCACTATTTGAGCAAATCCGTGAACATGTCAATTCTGTCCGTTTAGGGAAAGGTTGTCCCTGATTGATAGAACATATTAGAGCTTCCCATGGCGCCCGTCCGCGTTGTCTTTCCTTTGCAGAAGTGGAACAGGTCTGACCCATCCCTAGAGGAGGGGACCAGCACCGTCTGCAACTGCAGAGGGAAGCAAGGTGGATCTTACTCACTGGGGCCATGGTAGCAGCGGGCCTGAACGACAGAAATGACATGTCTGTCTTTCTCTGAGTGGGTTGACGCGGTATGCTCGTGCCTTGCACAAATAATGCTTCACTGGTTCACCCAGTAACTGTGACGGATCGGCTACTCTCTCATGTTAGATTAAACGAGCACCGTCATTGCACAATAATATGTATCATGATAGTGAAATTTGTGCTAGATCCATGGTATTAGTCTGTACTTTATTTGTCCCTTTCTGTATTTTATGGTTTTAACGTCACTAACTTGCGGCGAGTAGCTGTTGCCGATGGTTCCGGCTCCGAAACGCCGCCCCTATAAAGCGCAACATTGTGTGATGACATCTACAGCGGCCCGAAGAAGCGAGAGAGTATGCGCAAAACGGCCATAGCCGCTACCATCTGCAACAAAGTGTCTGCTCCTGCTTCCCGCACTTAATTTTTCCGATGAAGGAATAATAAAGAAGATACCTATTCATAACTTTCGGTGAGGGCCGCACGTCTCTTAATATTTTATCTACATTGTTGCACTCGATATTACCTCCTCCTCTAAGTGCAGAGCACCATGTACAAAGTTTGCATTTACCGCTGTGTTGGCCATTGGCTAAAAGTATTGGCTGGATCATAGCCTGAATTTGTAGCAGTGCCACCACATTCTCCTCTCTACTTAGCATTCACTTTCGGTTGTGCTCCGTCTACCCCGTGTGGCGATCGGAGTAGCCAGAGCATCTGTTCAGCAGCCCCTGTTTTTGTGAATGACAGGAGGCTGCTGCATAGTATTTGGTATAGAGCCCTTGCCTGTAATAGGACTCCATAGGAAAGTAGTAAAATCATCCTACATTCCAATGCAAGTGCATTGGAGTCTATGATAATAGCAATCAGTTGATTGATTATAGTAGTAAAAAAATTCAAATCACCCTCCTTTTCCCAAAATAAAAAGAAAAGAACTAAAAAAATTAAAAATATACTCATCATGTATGCGATGTATAAAAATATATTCCCCATACGGCAAACAGCAAAACGAAAAAAAGCGTCTAAATGGCCGATTCAACGTTTTTTGTCGCTTATTGTCTACCAAAAATTAAATAAAAAGTGATCAAAAAGTCATACACACCCCAATGGTATTAATGAAAAGTTCAAATCGCCCCACAAAAAATTAGCCCCCATAGAGCCTTTTACACATACGTATAAAGTTAAAAGGGTCAAAATATGGCGACAAAAAAATAAAGCTGATTTTTTTTCCCACTTTTTAATGTTGTTATCACTATCAAAACGTAAGAAAAACTATGCCTAAGGAATCGACGGATTTGTACTGACCTGCAGAATTAAAGTAACCAGTTAGTTTTTTGTAGTACATCGAACATCGCAATAAAAAAAAACTAAAACTGTGGTGGAATTGCTCTTATTTTTTAGCAATTTTACCCCATTTGGAATTTTTTCCCTGCTTCCCACTACATCATATGCAATATTAAATGGTGGTGTTGGAAAGTATAACTTGTCCTGCAAAAAAACAAGCCCTCGTATGGCTATGTGAACAGTCAAATAAAAAAGTTATGTCAGGGATCGCAAAACGAAAATGCAAAAATAAAAACCTCCGGGCCTGAAAGGGTTAAACAAGCGTACCTGAGTTTTTTTTAAAAAAAAAAGCTTGCATAGTGACTGTGCTTCTTTGTACAATCATAACTGCGAAGGAACAGCTAAGTTTGGGCTTTCCTAATATTTTTTTTCCAGCCACATTAGACTTCTGTGAAGGTCAGAAGCAGTGTACAGTCGTGGCCAAAAGTTTTGAGAATTACATAAATATTGGAAATTGGTAAAGTTGCTGCTTAAGTTTTTATAATAGCAATTTGCATATACTCCAGAATGTTATGAAGAGTGATCAGATGAATTGCATAGTCCTTCTTTGCCATGAAAATTATCTTATTTCCCCAAAAAACTTTCCACTGCATTTCATTGAGATCATTTCAGTAATCATTCAGTAACTATGAAAATTGTAGATTCACACTGAAGGCATCAAAACTATGAATTAACACATGTGGAATTATATACATAACAAAAAAGTGTGAAACAACTGAAAATATGTAATATTCTAGGTTCTTCAAAGTAGCCACCTTTTGCTTTGATTACTGCTTTGCACACTCTTGGCATTCTCTTGATGAGCTTCAAGAGGTAGTCACCTGAAATGGTTTTCACTTCATAGGTGTGCCCTGTCAGGTTTAATAAGTGGGATTTCCTGCCTTATAAATGGGTTTGGGACCATCAGTTGCGTTGTGGAGAAGTCAGGTGGATACACAGCTGATAGTCCTACTGAATAGACTGTTAGAATTTGTATTATGGCAAGAAAAAAGCAGCTAAGTAAAGAAAAACAAGTGGCCTTCATTACTTTAAGAAATGAAGGTCAGTCAATCCGAAAAATTGGGAAAACTTTGAAAGTGTCCCCAAGGCAGTCACAAAAACCATCAAGCGCTACAAAGAAACTGGCTCACATGCGGACCGCCCCAGGAAAGGAAGACCAAGACCTCTACTGCGGAGGATAAGTTCATCCGAGTCACCAGCCTCAGAAATCGCAGGTTGACAGCAGCTCAGATTAGAAACCAGGTCAATGCCACACAGAGTTCTAGCAGCAGACACATCTCTAGAACAACTGTTAAGAGGAGACTGTGTGAATCAGGCCTTCATGGTAGAATATCTGCTAGGAAACCACTGCTAAGGACAGGCAACAAGCAGAAGAGACTTGTTTGGGCTAAAGAACACAAGGAATGGACATTGGACCAGTGGAAATCTGTGCTTTGGTCTGATGAGTCCAAATTTGAGATCTTTGGTTCCAACCACCGTGTCTTTGTGCGACGCAGAAAAGGTGAACGGATGGACTCTACATGCCTGGTTCCCACCGTGAAGCATGGAGGAGGAGGTGTGATGGTGTGGGGGTGCTTTGCTGATGACACTGTTGGGGATTTATTCAAAATTGAAGGGATATTGAACTAGCATGGCTACCACAGCATCTTGCAGCGGCATGCTATTCCATCCGGTTTGCGTTTTGTTGGACCATCATTTATTTTTCAACAAGACAATGACCCCAAACACACCTCCAGGCTGTGTAAGGGCTATTTTACCATGAAGGAGAGTGATTGGGTGCAGCGCCAGATGACCTGGCCTCCACAGTCACCGGACCTGAACCCAATCGAGATGGTTTGGGATGAGCTGGACCGCAGAGTGAAGGCAAAAGGGCCAACAAGTGCTAAGCATCTCTGGGAACTCCTTCAAGACTGTTGGAAGACCATTTCAGGTGACTACCTCTTGAAGCTCATCAAGAGAATGCCAAGAGTGTGCAAAGCAGTAATCAAAGCAAAAGGTGGCTACTTTGAAGAACCTAGAATATGACATATTTTCAGCTGTTTCACACTTTTTTGTTATGTATATAATTCCACATGTGTTAATTCATAGTTTTGATGCGTTCAGTGTGAATCTACAATTTTCATAGTCATGAAAATAAAGAAAACTCTGAGAAGGAGAAGGTGTGTCCAAACTTTTGGTCTGTACTGTATATAGAACCCAGTAATGAGTTTTTGCTGGAAGTTGGTAAATCAAAACCCTTAATCAATATTTGTGGGAAGCTGGTGTATCACAGGCCTCAATCAATATTTGGTGGAAGCTGGCATATCAACTCCCTCTATCAGCATTTCGTGGAAACAGGTATATAGAACCCAATAATGAGTATTTGCTGCAAGCTGTTAAATCAAACCCCTTAATCAATATTTGGGGGAAGCTGTTGTATCGCAGGCCTCAATCTATATTTGGTGGAAGCCGGTGTATCACACCCCACAATCAGTATTTTGTGGAAGCAGGTATATCGCACCCCTTAATCAGTTTTTTGGAGGGCAACAGGTGTATCACACCAGTTGCAATTAGTTATTCGAATAACGGTTGTCCCTCTATCTAGCTGTGGTATCTCAGCAGAACCGCACACAAGTGCTGCACAATACAAATGCACTATAATATACTTTCTATGTTAGAAGGTATATTATAGGTATATCACACCCCTCTATCAGTTTTTTGGGGGGGCAACAGGTATATCACACCTGTTGCAAATACTTATTCTAATAGCGTTTGTCCCTCTATCTAGCTGTGGTATCTCAGCAGAACCGCACACAACTGCTGCACAATACAAATGCACTATAATATACTTTATATTTTAGAAGGTATATTATATCACACTTATCTGTATGTCACACCTATCGATAGCACACCTATACCAGTCCTTAAAAGGACGTTTGCGGCCCTATTAGCTAGCATTTTGTGTCCCTAACAGTCTGTCCCTGCTCCAAAAAGCAACCTCTCCCTACACTGTCAAAAAAAAACAGAATGTAAAATGGCTGCCAGGTTGGGTTTATTTATAGGGTAGGCAGTGTGTCCATGTGCTGAAACGTCTCAATTGGCTGTTCTGTCTCACCTGATAGATGTGTCATGGGTCAAAGTTTGGCGCTATGCAAAAAAATATGGCGCGTGAGAATATCGCCATATGTTCGCATGTTCGGCGAATCGCGAATGAGCAAAGTTTACCGCGAAATGACTACCAGGCGAACTGCAAGGCCATATCTAGTAATGACAGACTGGACAAGCTGAGCCTTGTAGTTCTTTGAGAGAACTACAAAGCTCAGCATGTCCAGCCTCAGCAGCCTGTCATTATTGATTACCAGAGGACAGTAGTGAGAAGGAGTATGAGGGCAAATAACTAAGCTCAGCAATAGCAAGTGCAACTAAGGCTCAGCAAAGAGAGAACTACAAGTCTGTGTCTAAAACCAGTTAGTTACCCGCACTTTCTTTCCTCAAAGCCCAGCCCCTAGCCACACACTACTAAGCCCCGCCCCCTCATGTGACTAGTCACCTGATCATAATAAAACTCCTGGTTTCTTCGACTGCTATGCTGTCTTCTGCTGATAAGCTCTGCCTCCGCCCCTGCTGTGATCCATCCTCCTCCTCAGTATGTAATCGATGTGTGCCATGTAAATTACTGCTGATCCCACTGTACGCACACATGGACGCTCCGCAGGCCAGGAGATCCTGTGCAGCGACATCATGGGCAGGCAGTGCTGTAGTGATGTGAATGCTGTAATAGCAAAACCCAAAAGACCTTGGCATAATTGTGGATTTTAAAAAATTTCATCTCAGAAATAATTTTTTTGTAAGATGTGGTAAATTAAAAGGTGGCATTAAAAAATAAAACTTGTCCTGCAAAATATAAGCTCTCATATGGCTATGTGACTAGAAAATTCAGATCTCAGCGATTGCTCAGTTTGAATCTGCGCAGCTTGGAGCACAGCAGAAGTAATACCGAGCAATAAATAAATCAGTATTAGGCCTCATGCACACGGCCGTTGCCCATCCGTGGCCGTATTGCGGCCCGCAAACAGCTGGTCCGCAATATGCGGGCACTGGCCATGTGCTCCCAGCATCACGGAATGGGTCCGCAATCCGAAGCTGCGGTGCAGAACGGACGCACGGAACCCCGTGGAAGCACTAGGGGGTACTTCTGTGATGTTTCTGTCCGTGCCTCCATACCGCAAAAAAATGGAACACGTTCTAATTTTTTGCGGTGTGGATGGATCATGGACCCATTCAGGGTAAATGGGTCTCAATCCGTCTTGACCGCCACACAGACATTGCCCTTGCATTGGGGACTGCAAATTGCGGTCCCCAATGCACGGAACGGCTGCACAATAGCCGTGTGCATGAGGCCTTCCAGGCAGTCCTGGTCATGGGGTCACTAATTTAATTATTCAGGGGTCAGGTGTGATGGCCCTTTAAAAAAGTTGAAACAGTCAGGCTGGGCTCTCTCTCTCAACCTAGGAAAAGAAACAAGTGAGCTTATGCTTGCACTGATCTATATACACAATTGGTTGCATGTGCTGTATTGTTTACACGTTGTGTTCCAACATGACGAATTCTGGCATTGGAAGTTTTTTTAATTTCCTGTCAAAATAAATTACATGATATTGTAATATTTTGGAAATTTTTATACACTGTGATACCTACAAATTATGTAAAAAAAATTGTATTTTTAATATTTTTTAATTTTTGACTGTTTTAGAAAAAATATTTACGGTAAACTTTTTTTTTTCTTTTTTTTTAGTTCTGCTAAGAGGCAGGTCAAATTAAAGGTGGAAAAAGTTCTGAAATGATTTATCTTTGTCTCATTTTTTTACAGCACAGAAACCTGATATTTTAACAGGGGTGTGTTAAACTATATTGCAGGATGTCATGATCAGTGATGGCCAGTTTGCAGTGTTCGCCAGCGAACACATGCGGGCTGCCATCTTGACTCACAAGTCCGGCGATGCACAGGTAAGCCCTTACCTGTGCCTGTGCTGCGAGCCAGTCTGAAATAAAATGCGGTCACCGGGAGCAGGCAGTTCCGAGAACAGCCGCCGGAGGCCTTCATCGGGCTGTTCTCAGAACTGCCTGCTCCCGGTGACCGCATTTGTTTCAGACCGGCACAGGCACAGGTAAGGGCTTACCTGTGCATAGCCGGACTTGTAAGTCAAGGTGGCAGCCTGCATGTGTTCACTGGCAAACACTGCGAACTGGCCATCACTGGTCGTGATATTACCTACATCCAACTATACCTTGAAAGATGGCTGGCCTGAAGACCTTCACTAATTCCATGGCTACCATAAATAATGATTGGCACCAGAGATGAGCAAATCGATTCTAAACTAATGAGGTTCATCACAAATTTCACAAAAATTCTTCTTCCAAATAAATCTGAGAATTTGGCAATTTGCTTTTGACGAATCATGCAAAATGGCGGCCACCATTTTGCTTTTAAAATTCAGTGCACTATTGAGGGAAACAGGGCAGGGAAAATGAAGACGAAGAATCACACGACTAAGCCCTTGCACACAACCGTATGCCCTCCGAGGCATATGTTTCGTGAGCGGGCCATATGTCCCAGAGCGGCATTGAACGTATGCAGGAGAGCACACAGCATCACAGGTTACTATGTGAGCCTAACAGTCTGTGAAAAAGAGAAAGCCTAACTAAGGAGCCTAAGGCCCATTTCACACGGGCGTTGCGGGAACACCCGCGATTTTTCCACACGAGAGCAAAACATGCAATGCGTTTTGCACTCGCGTGAGAAAAATCGCGCATGTTTGATACCCAAACCCGAACTTCTTCACAGAAGTTCGGGCTTGGGATCGGTGTTCTGTAGACTGTATTATTTTCCCTTATAACACGGTTATAAGGGAAAATAATAGCATTCTGAATGCAGAATGCATAGTAAAATAGCGCTGTAGGGGTTAAAAATTTTTTTTTTAAATTTAACTCACCTTAGTCCACTTGCTCGCGTAGCCGGCATCGCCTTCTGTCTTCATCTTAGCTTTGTGTAGCAACAGGACCTGTGGTGACGTCACTCCGGTCATCACATGATCCATAACCATGGTAAAAGATCATGTGATGACTATGACGTCACCAAAGATCCTTGTTGCTACACAAAGCTAAGATCAAGACAGAAGGAGATGCCGGGCTGCGCGAGCAAGTGGACTAAAGTGAGTTAAATTTTTATTATTATTTTTTAACCCCTCCAGTGCTATTTTACTATAAATTCTGTATTCAGAATGCTATTATTTTCCATTATAACCATGTTATAAGGGAAAATAATAATGATCGGGTCGCCATCCCGATCGTCTCCTAGCAACCGTGCGTGAAAATCGCATCTGCACTTGCTTGCGGATATGCTTGCGATTTTCACGCAACCCCATTCACTTCTATGGGGCCTGCGTTGCGTGAAAAACGCACAAAGAGGAGCATGCTGCGATTTTCGCACAAGTGATGCGTGAAAATCACCGCTCATGTGAACAGCCCCATAGAAATGAATGGGTCAGGATTCAGTGCGGGTGCAATGCGTTTACTTCACGCATTGCACCCGCGTGTAATACTCGCCCGTGTGAAAGGGGCCTAACAGTGTGTGAAAAAGAGAAAGCCTGATGAAATATAAGGATGTTTTGATCTGTCTGATGTGCTTGCATTTTCACTTGCGCTTGTGAGCATAACAATTCATGTGCATGTGAATGGTGACGAAAGTACTTCACTATTGGTGCGACCTTTGATATTTCATAGGACCTTCCGTATGCAGGAGGATATTGGTGTAACCTGATGCTCTTCCATATATACATGAGTGGATGACCCTGATTTAAAGATGTTACCTCTGTTACAATTGTCGCACGGTCCACGAAAAAACGCATCTGACTGATTGTGAATCTAGCCCACTTCACATTTGGGACCTGCAGTGGTAGTCTGCTAAAGCAAAGTATCTAGAGACTTTTATTTTATTTTATATTTAGATAGAAAATCATGTTTATCCTTAGAGATATCATAGGGGCAGTGCACTATGTCTTACTGCCAGGGCTGCTGTAGCTTTTCACAAATTATATGTTTACAAAGTGCTACACTGCTGCACAGGGATCCTGTCCTTGTCCAAAAATCTGTTGAAAAACTTCTACAGTTCATAATTGCGCAATTAGCATATTTTGCATCATCACCAGCAGCATATATTTCACTGTATATGCTGCACAACTGTGCCTTTTTCTTTCAATTGTTCCACTGTATTTAAATGCACAAGAAAACATTTTTTTGTGTGTCAGTAGCATTGTACATTTTACTTGCAGACAGGTATGTTGAATTGTGCCTTTTTGGACCACTTATTCAGAACAAGTCACAGTTTTTTCCAATATCAAAATGTGTGTTTAAACACTGGCAGGCATTTGCCCCAATAAGAAACAATATTTTGGAACCTTTTTTTAATTATATAAATCATAAATCCAACAGCCTATGTTTTGTTTTAAACAAGCTGTTTGTTAACACCAACCATGTGTATACCCATAGCTATATATTTTCAGTCACTCTGACATTATTTACTATTTCTGTCTTTGTGTTAAGGAGCTTGAAAGAGGAAATACAAAAAGGAAAAGAGAAAAAATATAGAAAAAGGCAAGAGGGTCCTGGGAGACAGGATAGTGTCATACTGTACACCAATTTTTCAAAGAAAAACTTAATAACACATTTATTAGCAATAGCTAAAGCACTAATACCGCTACACTGGTTGGACACAAAACCTCCCACGATTCAGGAGTGGAAAGCCAAAGTGGATCAAATCTGCAATTTTGAAGAAATAACTAGCTGGATTAACAGGAGTCATAACAGGTTCCTCAAGATATGGAAATTATGGGAACTGGTAAAGGCTGATGCATAGGGCATTAGTAAAAATATGATAGCGGGAATACTTTAATAATAACTGATGGTCAAGATTGTCAAACCAATCTAAAGCTCATTGAAGTCTAGACAAAAGCTCTCTGGAGTTGCAAGGAGGTTTCGAATATACCCCCCCCCCCCCCCAATCTTCTCTATCCCTTCTCCTCCATAAACCTCCCCCTCCCCCCCTCCTTCATGAACCCCTCACCCCTTGGTTAAATATTAATTTTTTGTTCAGATTGCTACAATCACCACTGGACAAGTCCAGAATGTTATGTATAGGAGACTGGCATTAAGAAGACACACTATAAATGTGCATTGAAGATTTTCTCTCATGCCTATTGATACAGATGCTCTTTCCTATAACAAATGTTTTTTTCTGACTGTCATTTGTGCTGTCAATTGAATAGTATGATTTTGATTGTCTTTGAAATTGACAATGTCTTGGTTATAAAAATCGAAAATAAAGTATATATAAATACTGTACACCAATTTGTATGCCAATTGGAGCGCTTTTGATTCAGGTAGAATTGATTCAGAACCTAAATACATTTTAAGAAAATAACTCATCTCTAATTGTCACACATACAGTTGGGGGACAGCCGGAGTTCCCTTTCTTCTATCTAACTGCTCAGAGGCTGTGGTCACAAATGGAAACCAGGTTGAGGAAGAGATGAATGAAGAAAAAAAGCTGGCACATCTCAGTTTAATAAATAACATAACTTTATATTATGCAATGAATAAGCATCATTTACATAAAACTTGAATACCTCCTTTTGGAGGAAAGCTATTGGGACCCTGGTGGGCTTGTTGACATGGTACCTTACATTACTTTCTGAAACTGTGTTCTGTGCTGACCCAGTACATTGTATCAGAACTGTCTACATTGTTAGGTTAACAAATATTTTTGATTGAAATGAATAATTTAGTTTTTTTACATTAAAAACAGTATTAAGAAATAAACTTCATTTTTCATTCTTCTTAGCATGCATAAATCAATGGCAGCTTAAGTTGTAGACTACACAACTGTGTTTTGGGTATGAATTAATCAAGTGACTTTTTGCTTTAAGATAAAGTCTGACAGTTCAGATGTATATCTGAAACCTGCAAGTCGCAATGACTTTTATCACCTCATATATCAATCTTTGACAAGAAACCATGCAATAAATCATATTATGTTGCTTAAACAGAATGAATAAAGCAAGGCTCTGATGGCTATTGAATAGCAGTTACTGTCTAATACATATGGGTTGCTCTCCAGAGTGAGTACCCCTAAGAAAGAATGGTTTGCATGGCAAGAAAGATAATAAGATTCCACATAAATTACACATTAAAAGTTTTTTCTAGACATACAACCTAAACTACTGAGGCCAGTGACTGGCGGCAGTGATCATGAGAAGTACGGCACATTATCACTCCAAGAAAATATGAAAAGACTGGTGGAGACCCTCAGAGCATCAGCACTGCATTGGTGGAGCATTTAACAAGTGAATAATATATTTTATATTATTTAATTTTTTTTAACAGGTCCTGCAGCTACTTTAACTGTAATCTGGCATTAGTTGTATGCTGCTGTATCTGAGGGAAGACTAAAAACATGTATAATACTGATGGCTGGAAAAAAATGAAAATGCAAAAATGAAAATGGGCTTCGCCTTGAAGAGGTTAAAGAGCAAACCATACACAGATACTCTCTGTTCTGAGGTGCCTGCATCTTCTGCTCTCCAAGTGCTGAGACCTGTAATCTCCTGCCTGTATTGTATCTTCTGGTATCAGCTCTTGCTTTGTGTTTCTCATCCTGCAGTCTCGGGAGACAGAGTGCAGGCACAAGATGACAGGTCTCAGTGATTGCTCAGTTTGAGTCTGTACTGCTTGGAGCACAGCAGGAGAAGCACTGAGCAATAAATAAATCAGTATTAAAAAGGAGACTCCCACTCCATCTGGGCACTCCTGGTCTTCAGGTCACTAATTTAAATATTCAGGGGTCCGTGTGATGTCTAGAGATGATCGACGTTTTAAATAATTATATTCGGATGCTTTGCAGAATATTTCCCCAAAATTTGCTTCTGTGTATCTTGTGTACATCAATGTGCATTGCATTAACATGCATTTCTAGTAGTGACACACTTACTGTGCGTCAGTATAACAGGCAGGTCATATACAGTATATGAATGACCACATCGGCATTCGTCACTATTAGGCTCAGTTCACACTTCACTTTTAGTCAGTTCAGTTATGGGTCCAAAACAAAGAACAGGTCCAGATCTTCATGCTACGTAATGTGCGAGTAGGATTGGCTCCTGATTTTGTCTCACCATATAGCAACTGCTGGAATTTACTGACCTAATAACTGAAGTGTGAACTCATCCTTACAGGTCAGTGTTTACATCAGGTATAATTTGCTTAACTGTGCAGTGACCCAAGATTCTACTATAGAGTGAAAGAGCAGTCTCATTTTACACCGTCTTCTGTTTCAACATAGATTGCTAGTTAATCTGATTAGCCACTGATTCTACTAAATTGTGGAAGAGCGGTCTCATTCCACTGTGGGATGTCTACATTGATTGAAAGATAAGGTATTGTGTTACCCACTCATTCTACTATAGAGTGAAAGAGCGGTCTCATTTTACACTGTCTGATGTTTCCACATAGATTCCTGGAGAACCTGTTCTGATACCTGTTGCCTCCTGATACAAGTTGTGGTTCCATGCCAGAGAGGAGAAGGTGTCAGCAGTTAGTTTGTGTTGACATTGTTTATTTTTCCCTTATTCTGGTCAGAAGAACAACCCCTCAAAAAAAACACATCTTGTCTTTTGAGTATCCGCCTTCACACAGTCAGTATTTGGTCAGTAATTGATCAGTATTGGTAAGGCACAAACAGAAGTGGGTACAAAACAGAGATAACAGGAGATGGAAATATTTGCTTGTCTTCTGTGTTTTAGACCCACTCCTGCTTTTGGTTACCAAATTATTATCAAATCGTCATACAAAGTACATATCATGTGATAGAGGCCTTATGTGTTTTTTATTTTTTGGTTCTTCTAATGGATCAGAAGAATGGTAAAAAAAAACTGTGATGTCAACCATAAGTGAGGCCAAATAGGGACACTAGTGTTTCAGAACCGACTGGTGAGGGTGGCAACAGCATGATGAGTCAACACAGTGGCCCAGTCACAGAGTGGTGAGTGTGGCAATTGCATGAGGAGTCAACATAGTAGCCCAGTCACAGATTGAGGAGGTGGGGGGCAACAGCAGTGCCAGTAACAGCACAAGATGGTGGGTGGCAGTAGTAAAAGATGGCAGCAGAGTGTCACGGATGAAGTTGCAGATAGCTGAAACTTATAAATAAACAACCGACTGGCTTGATCCCAAACTAAGGAGCATATAGGTGAGCCCTATAAAACCCTAAGAGCTCTCCCTGACTGCTATGCACATGCAAGGGTCTCAATGGTAGACGATTGCATGCCCACGTACCTAAGACTGTGTGACACCTGAAAACCCTATAATAGTGCGGGGACACGACCACCGGCTCCCTGCACTTAATACAGATGGAGTCAGGGTCACCTAGAATCAAGCCAGGAAACACAATAAAGGAAAAGACTTATCTGAGAAAACAGCAGCAGCAGCCTCCAGCAGTGAACACTTCATCCAGGAAGTAGTATAAACCCGCAACGTGAGGCAGTATGGGAGGGAATATAAAGGAAGACGATTAGTCTAAATAAGTGACACCTGGCAGAAGGAAAGGAGATGACAAAGTGAAACCAAAACAAAGAACGTCATACAAGAGATAGAGAAGAACGTCTGCCAGACCTTCTCACAAAACTGGCGGTGACACAGAGGCAGCAGGTGTGTGGAATCAGGCAGGTGGCAGCATCAGAATAGTGGCTGAAGCCCGAGGCCAGAAGTAACAAGCCATTTTTCACAATGTTCTAGTGTGGCAGCATACTGCAGTCAGAAGAGTCCTGCCATAATTATCTAGCCTGATGCATCAAATGCAGGCGTCCAAATTCATCTTTATAAAGGTTAATCTCTTAACATTTTGCGTTGAAAGGCGAGTTCTCTTTGGGGTAACTATGCCTCCTGCCGCACTAAAAACCCACTCTGCTGCCACACTACTGGCCGGGCAGGAAAGCTTGTCCAGGGCAAGCTTGGCAAGTTGTGGTCACAATTCAAGTTTGGCTGTCCAGTAGTCCAGGGGATTTTGGATCTGGGGATAAGGGTGCAGTCCAAGTATGCCACCACCTGCTGGTTCATATTCTGCTCCATGTACTGCTGCGCCTGGCTGTTTTCTTCAGTAGGCGGGATAAGAAACGTGCTTGTCAGAGACTCAAGTTACTGCTGACAGAGTTGGTGCCCCCACCCCCCCCAGCAGTAATGGCAGTGGATCATGATCGCAGTGAGTCCCCTGGTCAGGCTGTCGTGAGGATGGATGATGGCTCACATAGGCAGCGACCAATTGACTACATAGGATGTATCTATAGTAGTTGAGTTTATCATCCCTCTCAGCAGGTGTAAAAAAGGCCCCCATTTTGGGCATGTAGTGAGGGTCTAACATCATGGAGGAGCAGTAGTCATCCCTCGAATGGTGATAATGCGGCCTTCACAACACAAGCAAGTCAGCATGCATCTGACCATTTGTGCAAGGGTCTTGGAGGGACTCCTTGCCTCCATCTCCACTGCATACTTCCACAGTCTGTCGGGTCATCTGCTTGGTCTTTCTCATTGCCCTCTAGCTCCTCCTGCTCTTCTTTTGTAGATTGTGAAGATAAAACACATATTTCTGTATATATTTTCTAGGCGTCAATGTCCTCTTCCTCCTCCATTTTCATCTGCTCCAGGATGTGAAGGAGTGTAATGACACCATTCATCCCATAGTCCTGATGACTGACAAATAAAGTGGCCTCCTCCAAGGGCCTTAGCAAACGGCAGATGTTGCGCATGAGCTGCAACTGGCTAACATCAAAGTTATACAGGGGAATACCCCTGTCCGCCTGCATCATAAAGAAATCATTCACGGATTTCCTCTGCTCATATAGTCGGAGGGCAGGGGTGAAGACTGATGGAAGATGATGTGGATGATGATGAGGTCCTCGACCCCACATGGAATCAAGGTCATGCGAGTGACCTATGTAGTTCGGAGGAAGAGGCGGTGGTCGCACCGAGCCACCAGCACAGCAGAAGAGGGAGCAGAGTGCAAAAGCGGAGCGACCGTACGCCTGCTACTGCCCACCGCAGTAAGGGACCAAGCACACCAAAGCCAGCTCCAAGGAGTTCCCTGGCATGGCAGTTCTTCAGACAATGTGCTGACGACAAGACACGAGTGGTTTGCACGCTGTGCCATCAGAGCCTGAAGCGAGGCATAAACGTTCTCAACCTAAGCACAACCTGCAGGACCAGGCATTTAAGTGCAAAGGATGAGCTGCAGTGGATTAGACACCTCAAAATCCAAGAAAGCTCTCTGGCTCCTCCTGCTTCCTCTTCTGCTGCAGTCTCGGCCTCTTCATCCACCTCTGGAGTGACAGTGCCACCTGCCACCCCGCAAAAAGAGGATCTGCCAGCAACGCCAACACCTGGGTCACCAAGCATCTCCACAATGTCCTACGGAAGCGGTCAGCTCTCCATATCCCAAACACTGGAGAGGAAGAGGAAGTACCTCCCTACCTACCTGCTATCCCTAGCCCTGAATTCCAGCATTTCTGAATTACAGGCCTTTGAATTGTTGTCATTCCGTCTGGTGGAGACGGATAGTTTTAAAGGCCTTATGGCGGTGGCTGACCCACAGTATGTCATGCCCAGCTGCCACTACTTTTCCAGGCGAGCCTTCCCTTCCCTGCACAACCAAGTAGGGGACAAAATCAGGTGTGCACTGCGCAACACCATCTGTGGCAAGGTGCACCTCACTACGGATACATGGACCAGTAAGCATGGCCAGGGACGTTATATCTCCATAACAGCACACTGGGTAAATGCAGTAGCGGCTGGGCCTGAGGCAGATAGCAGTTTGGCGCATGTCCTTCCATCACCGAGGATTGTAGGGGACCTCAGTTTGCCTTCTGTTGCTTCCTCCTCCTATTCCACTTCCTCATCCTCTACCGTCTCCTCATCCGGTCAGCATAACACCTTCACCACCAACTTCAGCACAGCCAGTGGTAAACGACAGCAGGCAGTTTTAAAACTTATCTGTTTCGGGGACAAACCCCACACCGCGCAGGAGCTCTGGACGGGCCTTGAACAACAGACCGATGAGTGGTTGGTGCAAGTGAGCCTCAAGCCCGGCCTGGTGGTGAGCGATAATGGGCGAAATCTCGTAGCAGCTCTGGGACTAGCTGTTTTGATGCACATCCCTTGCCTGGAGCATGTGCTGAATTTGGTGGTGCAGAGATTCCTTAGAAATTACCCCGATATATCAGAGCTGCTGCATAAATTGCAGGCCGTCTTTGCGCGCTTTTGGCGTTCTCACCCTGCAGCTGCTCGCCTGTCAGAGCTGCAGCGTAACTTTGGCCTTCCTGCTCACCAAATCATATGCGACGTGCCCACAAGGTGGAGCTCCACCTTGCACATGCTGTCCAGACTGTGCAAGCAGCAGCAGGCGATAGTGGAGTTTCAGCTGCAGCATGCACGGGTGAGTCGCTCTGCGAAACAGCACCACTTCACCACCAATAACAAAGCCTCCATGCAAGACCTGTGTTCCTTGTTGTGCTGTTTCAAGTACTCCACCAACAAGGCCAGTGCCGATAACACCGTTCTCAGCGTTACTATCCCACTTCTATGCCTCCTTGAAAAAACACTCCTGGTGATGATGGAAGAGGATGTGGCACAGGAGGAGGAGGAGGAGGAGGAGGAAGAGGGATCCTTTCGTAGGGTTTCCGGCCAGTCATTCACAAGTGGTTCAGAGGGTGGGTTCCTGCACCCACAAACGCCAGGTATATTATTGTCCAGCCAGGGCACAGTTCTGGAGGATGACTAGGTGGAGGATAATGAGGAAGAGATGAAGGAGGAGGAATCATGTTCACAGCAGGGTGGCACCCAGACCAGCTCATGGTCATAACTAGTGCGTGGCTGGGGGGATACAGAGGACACAGAGGACTCGTTGACTCTGGGCAGCCTGGCACACATGAGCGATTACATGCTGCAGTGTCTCGGCAACGACCGCCAAGGTGCCCACATTCTAACTTGTGCTGATTACTGGGTGGCCACGCTGCTGGATCTCCGTTACCAGGACAACGTACCGTCCTTAATTCCCTCACTGGACCGTGAATATGCGCGAGTACAAGCGCACGCTGGTGAACACGCTGCTGGTGGCATTCTCACCTGACAGCTGGGGCACAGTGGAAGCACAAGGTGAAGGCAGAGGAAAAGGTCGCCAATGCAGCTGGGGCACCGCCAGCACCTCAGAAGGCAGGGTTAGCATGGCAGAAATGTGGAAAAGCTTTGTCAGAACGCCACAACAACTAGCACCGCCAGCTGATATGGATCGTCTTAGCAGGAGGCTGCATTTCAGCAACATGGTGGAGCAGTATGTGTGCACACGCCTACACGTACTGAATGATGTGTCTTCCCCCTTCAACTTCTGGTTCTCCAAATTAGGCACATGGCCTGAGCTTGCTCTTTACGCCTTGGAGGTGCTGGCCTGCCCTGCAGCCAGTGTATTATCTGAACGTGTGTTTAGCACGGCAGGGGGCTTCATCACAGACAAGCGCAGCCGCCTGTCCACAGCCAATGTGGACAAACTCACGTTCATTAAAATTAACCAGGCATGGATCCCGCAGGACTTGTCCGTACCTTGTGCAGAATAGACATGTATACCGGCCTTAACCAGCCATTGTTATACTGCAGCGCAATTTCTCATTCTTGTATTTTGGATATTTCACACTCTTTTGCAGTGTACCCTAATTTAAAAAAAAAATAATAATAAATTGAAACAAAAAACCAGTGTTGGCTACCTCGTCCTCCTCCACCGCCGCTTCTACCAAGACCGATACGTCCACCGGCTCCTCAAACTCCTACTCCATATGGAACTCCACCATATAAATGTATATATTTTTTTGTCTGTACTGTATTTTATTTTATGTCATTTCACTACTTTGTCAGTTACATTTTCGGGAGATATTTACACATTTTCGGGTGTGATGTACCACTGCTATACCTAGTAGACAGGTTAAAAAAAAAAAACAACAAAAAAACGGTCTGTTATATTTTCGTGTGAAATTCACAAATTTTTGGGTGTGATGTATAACTGCTATACCTATTAGACAGGTTAAAAAATAAATAAAATTTCTCAGTTACATTTTTGAGTGAAATTCCCCAATTATAGGGTGTGATGTACCACTGCTATACCTAGTAGACAGGTAAAAAAAAAAAAATGGATAGAGAAAGTTGATAGAGAAGATATCAAAATGGATGGTGGATGTCACTGGGACACCTCTACATAGGTGACAGGAACATCAATTTTAAAAAATGGTCTGTTACATTGTCAGGTGAAATTTTTCAAATTTTGCCGGATAGAAACCCCTGCTCTGCATAGTTGACAGGGAATACAATTTAAGAAATTCTTCATTAATTGATGTGCGCCACATCCTTTCATTCAATGCTTAAACTTTAAAAAGTTGTCCCAGTTTTACGCTTTAATACTTTGTCCCATATTTCCGCCCTATCATTTTTAATTTGAAACAATTAATCCTCCCTTGGATGTGGTCTCTCTTTCTCACGCTCCCTCTCCGGCGTGGAACCCTGATTCGCCGATAACCGTGATCAACATGGTAGGCTCAGAAAAGAACATCGAAAGTTGATAGAGAAGATATCCAAATGGATGGTGGACGTCACAGGGACATGCAATCAGGCAGAAGTTAGCTAGAGTCAACAAAGCGGCAGCAGGGCCTCTCCTGGCTAATGTCAAAAATACCACAGTGACATTCCCTATAATTTTTTATTAATCATTCCAATAACAGGGCATCTTAAGAGTCCTGTATTGTTATTTATCGTCACTACTTCCCAGAGTTGGGAGTGGGTAATTGCCGCGCGCCTCCTAATTTCCTAAAAATTCTTCAGTTTTAATACCTTCTCCCACATTTCCGCTCGATCACAATTAAATTTAATCCATTGACCTCCCTTACATGTGGTATCCTTTTCTCAGGCTCCCTCTCCGGCCTGGAACCCTGATTCCCCGCCACCCGTAATCACCATGGTAGGCGCATAAAAGAACACAGAAAGTTGATAGAGCAGATATCAAATTGGATCATGAACATCACAGGGACATGCAACATGGTGGGGCAGTAAGTGTGCACACGACCACACAAACTGACTGACAGGGATCAGCCCCTGCAACTTCTGGGTCTACAAATTGGGCACATGGCCTGAGCTTGCCCTTTACCCCTTGGAGGTGCTGGCCTGCCCTGCAGCCTGTGTATTGTCTGAACGTGTGTTTAGCACGACTGAGGGGGTTATCACAGGTAAATATTTCCCAATGTTTATGGTGTTCCCTAATTTAATAAATAAAATAAAAATGTAAAACCAAAAAGCAGTGTAGGCTACCTTCTCCTCCTCTACTGCTGCTTCCACCTACACCGCCACATCCACCGCCACATCAACCTCCTACTCCATATGGACCTCGTCATCCTAGATCAAGATTACAATTTTTTATTTTTACGTATTTTATGTTATGTAAAGTCATTTCCCTATCCACATTTGTTTGCAGAGCACTTGCCATGCTCCTAACCACATTTTAATGACATTTGCAGCCCTCTAGCCCTTTCCATTACATTCTTAAAGCCATTTTAGTGCTCAAAAGTTCGCATCCCCATTGACTTCAATGGGGTTCGGGCTTCGGGGTCAAGTTCTGGTGCCGAACTCGAACTTTTTTGTGATGTTCGGCCGAACCCGTCGAACCCGAACATCCAGGTGTCCGCTCAACTCTACCCACGACAGATGTTAAATTTACCCTCCTATAGTTTCCAGGCTATGTTTTTGGACCCTTTTTGAATATTGGCACCACATTTGCTATGCACCAATCCTGTGGAACACTCGCTGTTAGTATAGAGTCCTTAAATATCAGAAATAAGGGTCTGGCTATGACATTACCTAATTCTCTTAGGATACGGTGGTGTATGCCATCCGGTCCTGGCGATTTGTCTATTTTAATCTTTTTAAGACGCCGCTGTACTTTTTCGTGGGTCAGACAGGGCTCTTTTAATGGGGAATTTACTTTTACATTCTGCATATCATCTGACAGTTTGTTTTCCTTACCGAATACTTTGGAGAGAAAAATATCTAATAGCTTTGCTTTCTCCTCATCGCTCTCTGCAAATCCCCCCTCATTAATCTGTAAAGGGTCGACACCTTCAGATTTGTACTTTTTACAATTTATATAATTGAAGAATATTTTAGGGTTAGTTTTGCTCTCTTTGGCAATTAATCTCTCGGTCTTTAGTTTGGCCGCTTTTATTTGATTTTTACATATTATATTTTTTTCCTTATAATTTTTCAGTGCTTCCTCGCTACCCTCCAGTTTTAGTGATTTAAATGCTTTCTTTTTGTCATTTAATGCTTTCTTTACATTTCTATTTATCTACATAGTTTTTTTCTTGTTCTTTAATCTTTTATTCCCATAAGTAGATTTTAGGATGCTTTTAAAAATATCTCATTTTGTGGCTGTATTTTAATTTTTGAGGACTTTGTCCCAGTTAGTCTGACCTATGGCCTCTCTTACTTGGCTAAATCTAGATTTTTTTAAGTGTGGTATTTTTGTTCCTCCCTGAAGAAACACTCTTTTGAATGATAATATGAAGGTTATTACTTTATAATCACTATTTCCCAGGTGTCCCCCGATCTGCACATCTGTTGTTCTGTCAGGTCTATTGGTTAATACTAAGTCCAGTATGGCCGTCCCTCTAGTCGGGTCCTGAACCAGTCGGGAAAGGTAATTGTCTTTGGTTATTGGCAAGAACATGTTTCCTTTATGAGATATACAGGTTTCAGTTTCTCAGTCTATATCTGGGTAGTTGTAGTCTTCCATAATAACGACCTCATTATGATCTGCTGCCTCGTCTATCTCGATTAGTAGTAGATTTTCTGTGGACTCTGGTATATTAAGTGGTTTATAATACATTTCTATTAGTATTTTATTATTGTTTTTGCCTCCATGTATTTCTACCCACAGTGACTCCACATGTTCATGTGCCTCACTTACATCTTCTCGAACTGTGGGCTTTAGACAGGACTTTACATAAAAACAGACCCCTCCCCCTCTCCGGTTTTGGCAATCCTTTCTAAACATCTTCTTCCCATCTATCTTCCCATCCTGTAACGTAATTACCCTCCCCAGTCCCTAGTATAAACACTCCTCCAACCTTCCAGCCATCTTCTCCCCCAACACAGCTGCCTCTTCCCTATTGAGGTGCAGCCCATCCCTACGATAGAGCCAGTAGCCAACAGAGAAGTCGGCCCTGTTCTCCAGGAACCCAAACCCCTCCTTCCTACACCAGTTCTTGATACTCTTGTTAACCTCCCTAATCTCCCACTGCTTTTCTTGTGTGGCTCATGGTACAGGTAGTATTTCATAAAACACTACCTTTGAGGTCCTTGCCCTAAGCTTTTGACCTAAATCCCTAAAATCATTTTAAGGACGCCCCACCTACCTCTAACTTTGTCATTGGTTCCGATATGGACCATGACCTCTGGATCTTCTCCAGCCCCTCCCAGTAATCTGTCAACCCGATCCGCGATGTGTTGAACTCGAGCGCTAGGAAGACAACACACCATTTGACGATCACGGTCTTTGTGACAGATTGCCCTAGCTGTACCCATAATAATTGAGTCTCCCACTACCAGCACCTGTCTGGCTTGCCCTTCTCTCCTGGTCCCTTGCTTACTGGAGCTGACATTCCCCTGACTGGCAGCGGAAGGGTCCGGCTGCAGCAGTGCTATCCCTGAACTGACATCCCCCTCATCTGCCAACCTTGCAAACTTGTTGGGATGTGTCAGATCAGGGCTAGCCTCCCAGCCACTTTTCCCTCTACCCCACTTTCTAACTGTTTCCCAGCTAGCTACCTCACTTTCCTGAGTCTCCTCGCTACCACCCTCCCCCACATCTTCCCCTATAGAGTGGTTGCTTAGTGAGCAGCAAACTCTTTTCCAAATTGTCAACGCTTCTCAGTGTTGAAACTCACCCGGTTAGATACTAGATGTGCGATTCCAAATGGGCAATTTCCTCACATTTTGAACAAAGATTTGCACCCTCAAATGGGTGTTCCAGGGCTGCATACGTTAGACAATATGTGCACTGGACTGCGTTGTCAATAATGGAACACATAGTAAATTGGGATTATGCAAGAAAAGAGAAAAAAAAACACTGCAGTGATAAGAATGTAACTTACTGTAGTCCCCTCCTAAAGTCCCTGAATCTCAAGTCACATAATCTAAAGTCACACACTTAATACAAACGTAAGCTACAGTATAATAGAATTGTGTATCTATTAAACAAGGGGGACACCCCAATAACTGTTAAATTACACTACTTATTCACCACAATTTGAGAAGCAGAAAGTAATATAATCTATTAAACAAGGTGGGCACCCCAATAAAAGTTAAATTCGACAGCTTATTCACTCAAATTTGAGAAGCAAGGAATAATAGAATAGCTTATCTATTAAACAAGGTGGGCATTGTTCAATTAGATAGCACTGTGCAGGGATTGATGCAAAATGAGCTGTCTCCCATGGATCCTTTTACCTTCTGATTACACAGCCTGCAGTGTCCCGGCAGTCTCCCTATACTCTCCCTACAAAACTCTCCCTACACCGTCCCTACACCGTCCCTACACCGTCCCTACACTGTCCCTACACTGTCCCTACACTGTCCCTTTAGTCTCCCTATCCAAAATTCTACAATTAAAGCTTTGTTAAATACTGTCCCTAGTACTTATCTCATCTCTCCCTATGTTTAGTTCACTGTAAAATGGCTGAGACCAGGCGGGATTAGGATTTGTATAGGGCTGTGACATCACAGGTGCTGGTTAGCTACTGATTGGTTGACTGTACTGCATTATGGTTGACATCTTGTTCCTGGGCTTTTTACTTTTACTTTGTAACACATATCACCACTATTTTAGAAAAAAATGGATTCGTTACCACGAAGCACCAGAAGATTCAGATTCATTGTGAATCAAATTTTTCCTAAACATTGGATCGAATTCCCTTCGGATGCTTCAAGTCACTCAGCACTAATGATAGCCCTTTAAAAAAGGTGCAACACTGTCAGGCTGGTTTCTGTCACAGCTTAGGGAAAGAATATGATATGAGTTTATGAGTGCATTAATCTATATACATAACCGGTTGTATAGGCTGCATTGTTTACACGTTTTGTCGCAACATGACAAATTTTGTCATTGGAAAGATGTTCATCAAGTTACGGTCCATTCACACGTCCGCAATTTCATTCCGCATTTTGCGGAACGGAATTGCGGACCCATTCATTTCTATGGGGCAGCACGATATGCTGCCCGGACACGGAATTGCGGACCCGCACTTCCGGGTCCTCAATTCCGTTACCCCAAAAAATAGAACATGTCCTATTCTTGTCCACAATTGCGGACAAGAATAGGCATATTCTATTAGTGCCGGCAATGTGCGGTCTGCAAAATGCTGTCCGTGTTTTGCGGATCCGTGGATCCGCAAAACACATTGCGGATCCGTGGATCCGCAAAACACATTGCGGATGTGTGAATGGACCCTTAAAGTGTTGTGCCTGACAAGAAAGATTAAAATTTACTTTTATAATATTTTTAAAAAATAATTATACTGATCACTTTCAGATTCTTCAGACTATGTACGTACAGTATGAAGGGAAATCAAGCACCATGAAGACAGTCACACTTGCATGTGCTGCCGATAATGGTACATCTTAAATTCTGATGAATGATGCAAATAAAGCTCCAAATGAGTGTTTTCTCTTTTATCATTGAACAGAGGCATGATTATACAGGCCAGTTATCAGTAACAATCATTCATATGAATGTTTGTTTCCACTAAATGGCCTGAAACTCATTCAGTCTAATTGGAGTGTAAGAGTAGTGGCCCAGCATATCTATCATTGACATAGATTACTGTCATGTTTCTCTACTGAATAGCTTTGAGTACACTAAAATGTTTTAGACATTAAATTAAAACTGTATATTTATTGTCTTATGTATTTTAAGTTAAATCTTAAAATTAAGCGGCAATCCAGGTATATAATTTGAACAATTTTTAATATATGCACACAGTCATCTAAATGCTAATCAAAAGCCTAACAGAAGTTATAATTATTTAGTTTGCTGCCATGCATACTAAAATTAATTGTATGTTGAAATAAATTATAATTTGTTTCTATTGCCTATTCTTTTTTCAAAAAGAAACAAGCTTTTGTGTGCTGCAAGCTGCTGATTAAATAAGATATTATACAAAATAATACTAAGGTAAGGAAAAAGTAAAACTTATTGGCAAGGAAACATATTTAATTACACTAAAGTGTGGAAACCAAAGCAAATTACATACACTATAAATTATGTTAATTGGAAGTCTTTACATCTTATCTATTCTGCACTATATAAGCAGCAGCACATATTTCTAACCAACTGTTTAGCACTTTCCTCTATATTAGATCTATCATTGGCAGGCATGCATTTAATATGCATAATTATGGGGCTACATGGTGATCTTGACTACAACGTCCATCATACGGCCACAGATCAATGTGTAGTAATGCAAATTGCAAGTTGGTGTGACTGAGACCCTTAAAAAAAAAGAAAATCCAACACTGATGTATTTTTTTGTGATTCTGGGGTTTCATCAACTTGCAGATAAAAATTAGAGATTTTGGACATTTCATAAAAAAAAATTCAAAGACGACCCTATCTAGCAAAGGGCAGACTAATGATATTCTTTATTTGCAAAACAGCGCATTTGGCCACAATGCCCTACTTGGCCCAGATACTTATGTATATAAATAACTGTGTTAAAACATAACTTTTAATGGGTACTAGTGTTGATCAAGCACCAAAGTGCTTGTGTGCTTGGGTAGAACACTTTGTGATGTCCGGGTGTTCTACTGAGCACCCGAGCACAATGAAATTCAATGGGAGAACCCCAGGCACCCCCTGCTCTGAAGAGGGGAGGATGTTGGGACTCTAGTTCAGCTTAGGAGTCCCTGCTCTGTCTCCATATATAGCTATATCCATATATGTAGTCAGTGCTTGGGGACCCCCTAGTGTATTTAAATCTAATTTCTGAAAAGTTTCTGCCAGGATTGCAGATATGCTAAACTGTCTCTAAAAAACCTCATAGAAGTTTCTGATGTAGTGAGTATTCCAATTCAGTAGAAGACTTATTTTATATTTCTGTGCAGGTTTATACGTAGCAGTATAGTGTAGTGGTTAACATTGTTTACATATATTATTATATATTTAGAATATATAATATGTTATAATATATGTAAATATATTATGGCTAAAAACATCAGTAGTAGTTTCACACATATTATGCATTCATATATATCAGAAGTATTATTTTTATATATATATATACACCTAATATTTTTTTTGTAATTACACATTTATTTTGTGCCATAAGCTTTTTGCAATTACAAAAAAAAAAATGAAATAAATGAATTTAATCTCTATTTCTAAAAATGTTTCTGCCAGGATTCAAACTCCCAACCTTATACATCAGAGGCAAGGACCTTATCCACTCAGCTATAAAGCTGATTGCTAAACTATGGCAGAAAAAACCTCATAGAAGTTTCTGAGGTAGTGAGTATTCCAATTCAGCAGAAGACTTATCTACTAGGTTGGGAGTTTGAATCCTGGTAGAAACATTTCAGAAATAAAGATTAAATTTATATATTTTTTTTAGTAACTGTAAAAAATGTATGGCACAAAATAAATGTGTAATTACAATATTTTTTATATGTGTATATATATACATATATATATATATAAATATATATAAAATGAATGAAGACACCGCAGCACATCCATTGGTGAAAAAAGTAAGTGTGGACCTTTATTCACCCATGCAACGTTTCAGTCCGCTTACTGGGACCTTTACTGAGAAATGTCCCAGTAAGCGGACTGAAACGTTGCATGGGTGAATAAAGGTCCACATTTACTTTTTCACCAACGGATGTGCTGCGGTGTCTTCATTCATTTTGTATTATACACCTTGGTAAGGTGTTATTATTGCTGGCACCCAATCATCTACCACAAGGTGTGCTGCCCTGAATTTTTGTTATTTTATATATATATATATATATATATATATATATAAAATCATACTTCTGATATATGTGAATGCATAATATGTGGGAAACTACTATTAATGTTTTTAGCCATAATATATTTACATATAGTATAATATATTATATTCTAAATATATAATAATATAAATAATTTATTATTATATTATGGAAAAATAGTTATATATATATTGATATGTTTCTGAAGGGGTTCAACTTCCCAACCTTGCACATTAGAAGCAAGGACATTAACCACTGCACTATACAGCACTATACAGCTACATGTTACTCTGCACAGAAGTATAAAATAAGTCTTCTGCTGAATAGGAATACTCACTACATCAGAAACTTCTTAGAGGTTTTTCTGACACAGTTTATCATTCAGCTTTATAGCTGAGTGGACAAGGTCCTTGCTACAAATGGTTGGGAGTTCAAACTTTTCAGAAATAGATGCTAAATCACATTGAAATACACTGAGTCGAGCATCACGCTCGAGCACATGCCGTGTTTGGCCGAGCATGCTCTATAAACACTACTGGTACTGTTAAAAATAATATATCATTTGTTAGTAGTAGAGAAGAACAGCTAGTGATACAAAGTAGCAAGCAGCAGTCCTTGAATAGTAGCTCTCAGCTACTGCATGGGGTGACAGGTGTGCAATACCGTCTATTGTTATTTGCTTTCTGTTAGGTCAGTTAAGTTCATTGAATATACTACATTTGATAAGGGACACTGCTAGACATCTAAAATCTCTTTCTGCCCCCCAACATATTTCGCCAGTTAGACTGGCTTCATCATGGGTAACGGGCAGAACTGAAGTGAAACGCAAAACTGCTGCCTTTATAGCTCCTATGGTAAAGATTGTGATTAGCCTCTGAAAAGGATTGAACAATAGAGGGATATACAAGCCCCTTATGATCTAACCAATAGCGGGTTCCGATCGACATTGGATTATGTTCAATGTTCTTCTATCCCTGGGACCAGAAAGGACTCTTATAAAGACGTTTGCTAAGTATAAAGAATATTTCTGTTTTAATCCTTCATCTATGTACAGTGTATGTATGTTATTTCTTTTAAATTTTTGTAACCTAAGTACTGTACATTTTTAATACTTTAAAGCTACATATTTATGCAGTTTGTGTTACTGTGTGTCAGCTATTAGTGTGGCTAGTGCTACTGTACGCCTGCTTGAGAATGGGGAGGTTTTCTATGAGCCCGTAATTAACTTGTATATTAAGTTAAATATGATACATGGTGGCAGCATGTTGAGGTGCACAAAAGGCTGTGTTGGGGTGTGATTTATGTTCAATCTATGGCCTGCATGTAGGGGCACATGAGATTCAGTGTGTGAAATAGATCAACCCTTGGCAGTAGTGCAGGGGTCAAGTGACAGGGAGGCCCCGGTACATGACAGATAGATTGTCAAGCAATGAGGTCAAATGCCATGATGGGGTATTTATACATATATGATTTACAATTAACATAAATGGCAGGATTGGATAAATAATTTGATTAGTACATAAATGGCAACATATTTGTTAGGTTAAAAATAGACATCCATCCATCCAGTTCAGCTTGTTATCCTGCAAGTTGATCCAGTGAAAGGCAAAAAAACCCTGTGAGGTGTAGAAGCCAATTTTCCTCATTTAAGGGGAAAAAATTCCTGACTCAAATCAGAATAACTTCCTGAATCAACTACACTTCTCCAGTGATGGCCGAACATCGGCCCGAGACAATTCGCAAACGTTAACGAACCGTAAGTTTGTGGCGGGCCCCATTCACTTTAATGGCTGCGAGCCTGAAAAACCTTCAGGTCATTATTGCAGCCACCAAATACTTACAAGAAGTTAACAAATCGTCCCACAACATGAACAGTGACATACCAGAGGGGGATCAATGGCAAAAATTCCCTTTTTTGCCATTTTTATGCATCTTAAAGGGAAACTGTCAAAAATGTGGCCTGCTGGAGCCTGGAAAAGTTTTATTTTAGGCCACGGGAGTACAGGCCCCAAACATTAGGCATTCACCGGACAGAACACATCAAGTGATTATGTGGCTGGCGGTATATTAGACATTCATTGGATAACAATTTTACTTCAGGCCAGTAGAGTACAGGCCCCAAAAATAATTCAATGTACAGAAAAGAACAAGTGATTATGTGGCTGGAGGTATACTAGACAGTCATTGGATATAAATTTTAATAGAACTAAAATTATAAAATTTGAATAAAACATGGCTGACGAAATTCCCCCTCTTGAATAAACCCCAAATGATAATAGGTGAAATTCGATAACACGTGGTTGTCACAGGTGTTGAATTCCTCTGAGGCCCCAACAATTAGGCATTCACCATACAGAACAGATCAAGTGATGGGGGCAGAGCTAGCGCTTGCAGTGGGTGGCTGTGTGAAGCTGCTGCTCCATGTATGAAATCACCCACTAAGCCTGGTGGATCCAAAATGGTAAAGATTGGAGGATCTAAAGCTGGTGACTCCTCAGGCAACTCTAAATCTTCTGTATGCGGAAGTGAAATGGAGAAATTTATCAAGAAAGCCGCTTCCACAGAAATAGCTTATGAGACCAAGATGGCGCCGACCTCACCGCGAGTATCCAGCCTCAAACAGACAGAACTGTCGGACCAAGCGCAGGGAGGTGAGGACCAGCTGGGAGATCTCCCCATATCTCGCACATACCTGAGAGAGGCTTTGGCATCTTCCCTAGCCTCCGCACCATTGAGCTCCGATCTAGCAGAAATTAAACATGATGTCCGCCACATAGGGAGACGAGTGGAGTCCCTGGAGAAGCTTCAGACTACCCTAATCCAGCACCAAGCTGCTTTGTCCCAGCGAATGCACAATGTCCAATCTAACATTAACTCACTATACAGTGCCCTACAAGACCAGGGAAACGGTGGGAGGCGCAATAACTTGCGCTTCAGAGGTATACCGGAATCGTTGCCACAGGTTATATTTCCAACACAGTGGTCCAAATTTGCCTCTCTCTGCTGGGCCCAGACTCGGTCCATGAGGTAATCACGGAGAGGGTTTACAGAGCTTTGAAACCTAAACCAGCAGCTACTGCTCCACCAAGGGATGTCATATGTAAACTTCTAAGCTTCCCTGTAAAGGAAGCCATCCTTGCTAACGCACGGGAGGCCAGCACAATAATTTTGGACGGTCACAACATCTTGGTCTTTCAGGACCTATCTCAGTCCACTTAAAAAAAAAAGAAGAGCACTAAAGCCTCTGACAGACTGGCTTAGAGCCCACAATACACCATATAGATGGCCTTTCCCCTTTAACCTCTCCTTCATATATGAAGGTCAAAGAATGTCTTTAAACACATACCTGGACTTGGACGCGATATACAACCATTTTAAGATTAAACCGCTGGACATCCTAAATAGAGATGTCCCGAACTATTCGCCGGCGAATAGTTCCCGGCAAACATAACATTGCAACGTTTAAACTATATTCCTTAGTAAAAATGACCAGTCCACACCATGTGGGTCTATATTTATGAGGGCCCCCCTGAGCAAAGATTATTGAATGTAGCCGTGTGGCCCCAGCCCACAGTTCAACCCAACCCCTTATGTCTCCTGTCCTGGGTCCGTCTCTATAATAATCCACAGTAATTTATGAATGGGGTTAGGTTATTATTATTGGGGTATTATTAAAATAATTTGGTCTATAAATTCAGAGCCGCTCTACCTACCTCCTCCTCCTGGCACCAGAGACTCCTGCAGGGCAGCTGCCGCGGCGCCCTGCCGCTCACCAAGCTGCAGTGAGTCACACCCCCGTCCCCCTTTACCACGTGACGGTGCGACCAATACAACCATTATGAACTCAGACCTAAGTTGTACTCGCAATGTGATTAATACAGGTTATATTAATTGCATTGCGAATACAACTTAGAGCTGGGTTCCTAATGGTTGTATTGCTAGAATATAACGAAGATTGAGAATATAGTGCTATATTCGTTATATATTCGTCAATTCTAGCAATAAAACCATTAGGAACTCAGATCTAAGTTGTAATCGCAATGCGATTAATGCAGGTTATATTAATCGCTTTGCGAATTCAACTTACCACACTCTGCGTCAACTACGTAATTTTCCATGGGAGTTTTGTCATGGATCCCCCTCCAGCATGCCACAGTCTAGGTGTTAGTCCCCTTGAAACAACTTTTCCATCACTATTGTTGCCAGAAAGAGTCCCTGTGGGTTTTAAAATTCGCCTGCCTATTGAAGTCTATGGCGGTTTGCCCGTTCGCGAACATTTGTGGAAATTCGCTTTCGCCATTCGCGAACGGAAAATTTTATGTTCGCGACATCACTAATCCTAAACTGGGATCCGGTGGGGAGGAGAAAAGCAGGGGAAACCAGCGGCACTACTCCTATAAGGGACACCCTCGTACCTCTGTTGATCGGGAACTCCTGCGACCTGCGGCTATAGGGACCCGGACAGCGTGGTGCTCAGCGTGATGCAAGTGTGTGAAACCGGAAGTGTAGATAATAGATGCGCGGCACTCACCAGGGTCAATTCGATGCTTTTATTTTGCAATGCAGCAAAGTAGATCTGTGTGCACTGGCTGGGGAGCGGACGGGTCCAGGTGTGTCAAGCGGTGACGGCCGTTTCGCGCAAGTCGCGCTTCCTCGGACCGCTGCTCATGTGCCGGCGTACTGACGTACTATTTAAAGGTTAATCCGGGTCATCGCCATGACAACCATGGACGCTCCCCAGGTGCGCACAATGAAACAAAACAGAATGGGATCAATGCAGTGTTATACAAAGTAGCTGCAAGTTATTGCAGCAAGATACTAAATGGCATACCTTAAATATCAAGGGGAGGGGACAAATTCCAATGGCATGGAAAGGGAGAGCAAAGAGTGCCACAATTGTGGAAACACACATTTAAGTAGTGGTTTGGAAACCCGTTCCACAAGGGGGGCAGAGATGGGAGGGGTTGGAGACAATAGCCAGGAAAAGCTGATAATAAAGTTGTGATGCATATGCAGGTTATATATATGGACGCTAAAACATGCTGCTACCTAAACTGTGTGGAAAAAGGAGTGCAAAATTGTTTTCAAAGGAAGACCGCCATGTCGTTTTTGTCATTTAGACCATGTGGACCCATGGCTCCCGTTTTAATGATCCATCGAGCCTCCCGCTGCAACAAGAGGCGGTGGCGGTCCCCACCCCTAGGGATGGGGCCCACCGCCTCTATCCCAGCGAAGGAGAGGCTCGATGGATCACCTTTGTGGGCAGAGCGTACGTGGTCAACAAGGCGTGGAGAGCCATGTCCTGTCCTAATGGAGCCGAGATGTTCCCGTATGCGCTCAAATAGGGACCTGATGGTCTTACCGATGTAAAACCTGCCACAGGTACATGAAATGACGTAAACGACATGGGTAGTGCGACATGTGATGAAGTCATTCACACGATGTGTGACGCCTCCTAAAGACAGCGATTTCGCCTGTGAGTTGTAGCGGCAGAAGGAACACATCCCACACTTGAAATTGCCTTGGGGTCTCCTACTTTGAAGCCAATTTGGCTGGTGGGGCCGTCCCAATGTGCTGTGAACTAACCTATCTCTCAAGGTGTGACATTTTCTAAAGGCAACTAATGGTCGTTGGGAGACTATATCTCCCATACTGGGGTCACCCTTCAGTAGGTCCCAGTTATTGAGTACCGCTCGTTTGACAATATCTGCCACTGGACTGTACTTGAAGATGAAAGTGAACCTATCTTCATTGTCCTTGTGGACCTGGTCACTAAGTAAGCTATGTCTAGGGCGGAGAGCCGCTCTAAACATAGCATCAGTGACATCTCTTTTTGAATATCCTCTCTCGAGCAACCTGTCTCTGAGTTGGTGGGCCTGCCTGTAGTAATCCTTCTCTGTACTGTTAATCCTGCGGAGGCGTATAAATTGCCCGTACGGGACAGCATCTTTAACTGCAGGGGGGTGGAAACTGGTCTGGTGGAGCAGCGAATTGGTGGCTGTCGGCTTGCGGAAGCCTGTTGTCTGTATGATACCATCAACTACGGAGACCTTGACGTCCAGGAATTCTAGACTGTCACCTCCGAAGTTGAGGGTAAATTTCATATTCATCTGGTTGATATCATTGATGTATTTCACAAACTGAGCACACTGAATTTCGCTGCCCGACCAGACCAGAAACACGTCGTCCACGTACCGCAGGTAAAGGTGGATGTATCTAAGGAAGGGGTTCTGTATGGAGAAGACGTAAGTCTCTTCGAATACCGCCAGATACAGGTTGGCGAAGGTACACGACACCGGAGTGCCCATCGCCGTACCTAGTATCTGGCGGTACCACTGACTTCCAAATTGGAAGACATTATTAGATAATATCAGGTCAAGGGACTCATGGATAAACTGTGAAAAAATGCTGCCTTTATCGGAGCTGCTGAGGACCCTCGCTATGGCTCTAAGTCCTGCGTCATGTGGAATTCTGGTATATAGGCTCTCCACGTCTAAGGACACAAGGTGGAATTCCTCCTGCCACTCAAGCGAGTTGAGGGCACGGAGGAAGTCCCCGGTGTCCTTTAGATACGTGGGAGTGCCTTTTAAAAGGGGCCTCAATAACCAGTCTACGTATCCCGAAAGTGGTTCAGTCGCTGATCCCATACCGGAGACGATCGGTCGTCCCGGGGGATGGGACAGCGATTTATGTACCTTCGGCACGAAATACCAGACCGGATTCTTGGGAAACTTGGGGACTAACTTATCCAAAATGGTTGCAGGGAGAAATTGTATCTCTATATATTTGGAGAGAAGGGAACATATCCTAGTAAGTATCCCTGGAACAGGGTTGTCGCCTAGTTTCTCATAGACATTGGTGTCTCCCAAATGTCTAGAGGCTTCCTCCAGATAGAAGGCTCTGGTCATCAGGACCACATTTCCCCCCTTGTCGGCGGGCTTAATCACTACATCTTGGAGGCCTGAAAGCCAGCGTAAAGCTGCTTTTTCCTCTTTAGTAATATTAGGGGGTGCCACCGGATATATCAGTGCACGTACATCCCTAATTACTCTTTTATGGAAGAGGTCAATCGCTGAGCCCGCCGGCATAGGGGGAAGAAAGGTGGACCTGATGCCACCTGAAAAGGGCACTAAGGGCTCCAAAGGCTGTGCACTTTCACTATCGAGACCCGCTAGAAACTGAATGCAAGAGATCTCTTCAGTGTCAAAGCGGTGCTGGAGGTGGAAGTCGGTACATGTCATATGCGCTGGGATCTCGCCTGGTAATGGCTGGGGGTGACTTGAGCTGCGTTCCGAGAACATTTTCCTCAGGAATAATTTGCGTATGGCCTTATATAAGTCCACCTCAAAGTCGACTAAATTAAATTGTTCCACTAAGCTGTATCCCAATCCTCTTAGGAGGAGTGAGATACAGCTCGGGGGTAACACGTGGGTGGTCAGATTAATGATGAGATTGGGACGATCTTGTGTAGATGGGGATGTTGAGCGTTCTTCTACTGCTTCCACGTCACTTGTCGCCGTCTTCTTGTGGACTTGCGGACTTGAGGGTTTCTTCCTCTTGTGCCCTCCTCGACCCCTTCTGGTTCTTTTCCCAAAGGGGGAGGGGCGGTTCCGTTTTCGGATAAGCTGGAATCAGAGTCGGTCGTCCAAAAGTCACTGCGGGTGCGGCGTGGAGTACGGCGAGCACGGCCACGTTTTCTGTTCCAATCGAATACTCTATCGCTTTCGTAATCATTCTTATCACGGAGAAACTTGTCTTTCTTCCTTTCTTTAATATCACTTTGTGTCACAGTGAGTTTTTTGTTCAACCTTTTTTCAAAGTTCGTGTATTGCAGATCTGTCATACGTATTTTAAGTTCTGCATGTGCCTTTTCCAAGTCTTGGCTGATCTCTTTATATTCTTTCTCGTTACGTAATAATACCATATTAAGTATTTGTCTAGAGAACTCGACATGCATTTGTTTCCATGCCTCTACAAACTCCCCGTCATCCTCATATTGATGTATCTCTTTATATATTCGTAAACCGCGGGGTACGCGGTTGCTCTCTTTATAAGAAGTCAAAGACTTTATGGTCCAAAACAGACGAACCTCTCTGTCTGCTAATTGGAAGATCTTCGCCTCCAGTGATCGGGTGCTCATAGAGACAACATGATCCCGTTCATTACACACCGTGAAGAAGACCTCCGCCCCCTCTCTGCCTACGTGCAAATTGTGAGCCGCATCTTCGGTCGGGCTAACCGGTGAGGCTGGGGTGATAGACTCTTCGTCTGGAGCGTGCTCTGCTGCGGTAGACATATCGAGCTGGTGGGGAGGAGAAAAGCAGGGGAAACCAGCGGCACTACTCCTATAAGGGACACCCTCGTACCTCTGTTGATCGGGAACTCCTGCGACCTGCGGCTATAGGGACCCGGACAGCGTGGTGCTCAGCGTGATGCAAGTGTGTGAAACCGGAAGTGTAGATAATAGATGCGCGGCACTCACCAGGGTCAATTCGATGCTTTTATTTTGCAATGCAGCAAAGTAGATCTGTGTGCACTGGCTGGGGAGCGGACGGGTCCAGGTGTGTCAAGCGGTGACGGCCGTTTCGCGCAAGTCGCGCTTCCTCGGACCGCTGCTCATGTGCCGGCGTACTGACGTACTATTTAAAGGTTAATCCGGGTCATCGCCATCCAGGATCTGACAACTCTCCCAGCGCTACCTCTGATTAAACCCTGGGACAGACAAGGAGGGGCACTATAGGAGCTACCCCCAGGGTATATGTACCCACTCGATCTCTCATGAACTCTCCACTGAATCTTAGCATGTGCTGTCACTTTTTACATCTGTTTGCTCAGCACAAACTAATCCTCCTGATATCTTCCTACTAACGGTTCCTTTACCACATTGGGTGATAACACACGTTACTTTCACCCCCCTACTCTTTCTACCTATCCTACTTAGATGGCGCCGATACCTATGTCATATTATTGTTGTGGGTTAAAACTGTTTTCGTTGATATATGTTTAAGGGGATACTTCTCTGATGGTACATCTAATAGATATATGTCTAAGAGCTGAAGGACGACCCCCATTATTATGATAGAGTCTTCTAAAGAATCTTTGTTTAGATTGAAACTCAAAATCATCTTGTTTAGAAATGGCTGATCTACACATAGCATCATTTAATGTTAAGGGTTTAAGGCCCCCTCTAAAAGATGCCAAATCCTTTCCCATTTAAAAAAGAAAAATTGCTCAGTACTTTTCTTACAAGAGACACATTTTAAATTCAACCAATACCCAAATCTGTCCCCCTCTCACTTCCCCATATGGTACCACTGTGGCTCAAATTCCTCGGCTTCCAGAGGAGTCAGCGTGGGCTTTCACAGAGGTAACCCATTCCAAAATTGTGCACATTTACAAGATGTTGATGTCAGATATATTTTGCTCAAAGGCACTATAGCGAACCAAGTATACACATTTATTAACATATATGCACCTAACACTAACCAAGTAATATAGCATAAAACCCTTTTTCCGATAATTCAATCCTTTAAAGATGGTGTGGTCATTATGGGAGGAGATTTTAATATTACCATGGAGCCTAATCTAGACTCCTTTTCACAGAGATCCTCCCTCTCTTACAAGGCTCTGGGCTTCATGACCTACACATGGTTGATATATGGAGAATTTTAATTCCCTCGGTAAGAGACTACACCTTCTTTTAAAAAGTGCATGGATCGTACCAACGTCCGGACTATATTTTAATTTCTAAAGAGCATATACAATTTTGCTCAAAGGCCATAATTGACTCCATTCACTTATCAGATCACTCTTCTATCAGGGTGTCCATTTCCACACCACATATGCCCCCTAGAGCATTTAAATGGTGACTTAATGAACAATTAATATAATCTACTTAACATATAAACAAAGTTACCCAACTTCTAGACGATTTTTTTCCTATTGAATTCCCTTCCAAACACATCTCCTCATATGGTCTGGGACACCCACAAAGTCTTTATACGTGGCCAATTCATTAGCATAGGGTCCTACCAAAAAAAATTAAAATAAGAATGGCCCGTATTGAAGCGATTTTATCTGAGATTCAGAAAATTGAAGCTATACAAAAAAAAATATTTCAGAAGCACATATACCCCAACTTAGTGCTCTTCGAGCTGAACTAAAAAATTGTTTAAATGTTACCTCACTTCTTACGCTCACAATACAAATATTTTGCGCATCGAGACAAGGCCTTTAAATTTATGATGAGCCGCGTTAAATAAAGGAAAGCCCAGAACTAAATCTGTAAAAGCAAAAGAGAGGGAAAAGGTATAGTCACGAAAACTAAAGATAGAACCCTCCAATTTATGACCTTTTATCAATCACTATACAATATCCCCTAAAGTAAACCAACATCAGATACCATATCCAATATTGAAGGGATTAATACATTTCTACATTCAGTAACACTTCCAAAATTAGATGAGGCTCAAAAAATATCTCTAGAAACCTTGTTTTCTTCCGAGGAACTGTTTCTTGCCATTAAACAGCTTCCCAAAGGGAAATCCCCGGTCCCAGATGGCCTCCAAGCTCTCTATTTCCAACCATTTAGTAAATCTCTTACTCCATATCTATTGGCTATTTGCAATCACTCCCTCCAGGGTGTTCCACTGTCCCTAGATATGAATAAGACCCATATAACCATTATCCCTAAGGAGGGTAAAGACCATACTCAATGGGCCAGCTACCGCTCCATTTCATTACTAAATTTAGACCTAAAATTACTGGCCAAAATGCTGGCAAACTGCCTCTCTTCACTTTTACCACAGCTGATACATAGAGACCAAATCGGTTTTATCATGCCAGGATCTTAAATGCCATATGCCATGCAAAAAACCACTCATGCCCCCTGGTACTTCTCAGCACCGATGAGGAGAAGGCCTTTGATAGGGTCCACTGTGACTTTATGCGTCTGACACTTGACAAGTTTGGCCTCCCAAACTCTTTTGGCAAGCTATATCTCTATGTACATCAATGCCTCAGTATCAGTGCTGGTGAATGACACTATCTCCAATCCATTCCCTATTAGAAATGGCACTAGGCAGGGTTGCTCATTATCCCCACTAATCTTCGTACTGATCATGGAACCATTGCTTCAAAAAATATGTCAAGATGACAATATTAAGGGAATCAGATTAGGTAATCAAGACCATAAAGTTGCAGCTTTTGCCGACGACCTCTTGATTCTAACAACTAACCCGGTAGATTCCTTGCCTCTTATCTATGATTTACTAGAGAGATTCAGCCCACTATCTAACTTTAAAGTCAACATGAAGAACTCACATATCTTGAGCGTCGGACTTAAAGCCTCACTTAGATTAGATTTGGCAAAAAACTCTCCCTTTAACTGGGATGCCTCTTATATTACATACTTGGGTATCAAGATTTACCCGGATCTCTCAAAACTTTTTGACCTAAAATACATTCTATTACTGCAGTCCATACAAGTCCAAATGGCTGAATTACACTTCCCCATGCTCTCCTGGTTTGGACACAAAAAACAATTCACCTAATTAGTTCAACCTAGACTAACTTAACTACAACAAGTACTGCCTCTTCCTATCCCTAACTATTACTTCAAAACACTAGCTAATATATATATCACTAGCTACCCTACTAAGACCTAGGGCATTTGGGGGTTTGGGCCTCCCTGCTCCCTGACTTTACAATAGAGCAATTTTGCTGTCAAGGGTCCTTGATTGCCACACAGGTCATGGGTGGAAATGGAATCCTCAATCTCGCACTCATCTTTTAGAGGCCCCCATTTGCACTAAATTGGAAGCAGTCGAGTTGCCTGGCTCCTGCTCATCGCCCAGGAGAATGTCGTCCTAGGTCTCCTCCCCCCATTCACAGACAACACCAGTGATCCCAGAAAAGTTTAAAGCCTGCTCTTCTTGCTCCTCCTCCTCCTTCCCCCAGGCACCATCCTCCTCTGACTCCTCTTCAAACTCCTGCTGACTTGTCTCAGATGGAGTGCCCCCCCCCCCCCCAGGGAATTCATTCAGCATTGCGACTTCCTCATCCTCCTGCTCCTCAACTGTTTGATCAATGACACAATTCAATGCACGCTCCAGAAAGAAGGCGTAAGGTACGATGTCATTGATGGCACCCTGGCTGCAACTGACCAGTTTGGTGATCTCATTAAATGGCCGCAGAAGTCTGCATGCGTCGGGCATGAGCAGCCACTGGCGAGGTGAAAAAAAAAACAAGCTTCCCAGAACCTGTCCTGCCGCAGAGTTCACACAGTTAATCGTTAACAGCACATTGCTGCTGGAGCAGCCTATCAAGCATATACAAGGTGGAGTTCCAGAGCGTTGAGCAGTCACAAATCATACGTCTGACTGGGCAAATGGTGTCGCCGCTGAACGTCAGCAAGGCAAGTCATGGCCGTGTAAGATCTTCTAAAATGGCCAGAGATTTTCCTGGCCTGCTGCAAGACGTCCTGGACCCTGGGGTATTTGGCAAAGAATCGCTGCACAACTAAGTTCAGGACATGTGCCATGCATGGCACATGTGTCATTTTGCCCTGTTTCAGTGCGCTCAGCAGATTGGCACTGTTGTCGCACACCATTTTACCAATTGTCAAATTGAGCGGGGTTAGCCACTGATCAGCCTGTGACCGCAGAGCTGAAAGCAGTGCAGGACCTGTGTGGCTCTTGGCTTCCAGGCACAACAGCCAAAGCACAGGATGGCAACATCTCATCTGGCACGTCGAATAGGTTCTGGGGAGCTGGGGGTTGCAGCGGAAAAGGCGGTAGCAGTGGAAAAGGAGGATTCAGCCGAGGAGGAGACGGAGGATAGTGTAGGAGGAGGAGAAGAAGAGGCAGGCCTGCATGCAATCCGTGGCGGTAATACCAAATCCACACGGGTGCCACGGGCTGCATGTTTGACACCCGTCAGAAGGTTCATCCAGTGGGCAGTAAAAGTTATGCACCTTCCCTGCCCGTGTTTGCTAGAACATGTGTCTGTGGTCAAATGTATCTTGGCACTGACACTTATTGCCAGAGATACATTCACTTGCCGCTGAACAAGGCCATATAGCTCTGGGATGCCCTTTTGGGAGAAATATTTCCTTCCGGGGACCTTCCATTGCGGTGTGCCTATGGCCACAAATTTTCTAAAAACCTCAGAGTCCACCAGTTCATGTGGCAGTAGTTGGCGGACTAGCAGTTCCGACAAGCCGGCGGTCAACCGTTGGGCAAGAGGGTTATCCGGAGTCATCAACTTTTTACGTTCGAACATTTGGGCCATGGAAGCTTGCCTTTTACCAGATGAACGCGACAACGGCATGGTGGAAGGTGGAAGTGGAGGACAAATGGGAGGAAAGAAGAGAAGGAGAAGAGGCAGGACGTGGAGCGCCGGGAGTGTGGCTTTGTGGATTCTGATGGCGTTGCTCCCGCTAGGCTCGGTGATGGGAGCCCAGGTGCCTCCTTAAGGCGGTCGTCCATAGGTGAGTGTTGGGCTTACCGCGACTTATGCGTTGACAGCACAGGCTTCAGATGGCAACACTATTGTCAGCAGCTGACACATTAAAAAAATCCCAAACTGCGGAGCCATGTGCCGGCATCCTGGGAGCGCCAGATGTGACCGTGCATGGTGGATGGCTCGCTCCAGATACATTTGCAGTCTGGTTTTTGCCTTCCGTTCATTACGAGTTCTGCCTGCTTCTCCTCCTTCTCCCTATCTGTTTCTCCGTCGCTCCCTCTGAACTCCCCTCCTCTTCCTCTCTTGTAGGCACCCACATTACGTCCATCGACACGTCATCCTCTTCACCTACACCACCACTGACATTAGAGATCTAGGAGTAGGCAGCAACAGTGGGCACAACCCTCCTTGGGCTGATATGGGTACTGTCATCCACCCTGCTTCAATAAGTTTTTTGGGGGGCAACTGGTATATCACACCATTTGCAATTAGTTGTTCCAATAGCGTTTGTCCCTCTGTATAGCTGCGTATCTCGAAAGAATCGCACACAAATGCTGCACAATACAAATGCACTATATAGGAAGTATATTATAGGTATATCATACCCTGCCTCAATCAGTTTTTTGGGGGGCAACTGGTATATCACACCAGTTGCAATTAGTTGTTCCAATAGCATTTGTCCCTCTGTTTAGCTGCGGTATCTCACCAGAACCGTACACAAATGCTGCACAATACAAATGCATTGCTGCACAATAAAATTGCAATATAATATTTCAAGGGCTTTTCCCCTGAGACATGGCATGAGGAATCTGACCCACTGGTCCTCCAGCAGCTGGTACTGATGGCAGGCCATCTCAAATGCCAACAAGAAAGTGTCCATGTCCCCATCTTTGTCCAGCAGGGGGAAGTCCTCCGCCCTCAGTTTGGTAATCCAGATCTCTGGAGACTAAACATCGGGCTGGAGAGGGCTGCTGGAGTTGGACCTGGAGCATTCGCAGCTTGCACACAATGTTCTGCAGCCTCTGCTTGCTCGCGATGCTCTGCAGCCTTTGATTACTTGTGACGCTCTGCAGCTGCTATGAGGATCTCGTAGGAAGCCTAGTCTCTGGCCTGGAGACGGTCTAGGGCAGCCTGTAGGAGAGTAGCCAAGCCTGCCTGGCTGGGGGGATGGACCTCACCGCCGGCAACTGGCTCCTTGGGGAGCTTTGGCTGTGCTCCCCCTCGCCTTGAAGAAAGTCGCCTTCCACTTCCTTTCGGCCCTTTATCTGGACTGCCAGAATGAGTCCTTCCCCCTATCTGGACTGCCAGAATGAGTCCTGCCAGCCATCATTCATAGCCTTGGCCATCTCCTTAGCCTTGCTTCTTGTGTAACTGGCCATCATTGCCACGGATGGTCACTGACACAGACTGCAACCTAATGTACAAACACACCTTATTGTATTTGCCCTCAGACTGTTTAGTGTTGAGCTGATCTTAAGACTCCAGTGGCAAAAGCTACTGCTTGTAGTCTTTAGTATCTGGGAGTATGGGTCTCACACTTACACACACTAGTATCTCAATCCCACCGCTGCCACCAATATGTGAGGGATACCACCCCTCGTGCCCGTTTGACGTCAACTACATCAAGCTTACGGGACGCGGTATGGTCAGGACAAGACAACACAAGATTTAATTATATATCGAATTGCCTTAAGGGCACACTAGACAATACAATATACACAAAGAATATATAGAGTGGTCTGAGGTTACGAATACAGGTAGTATGGTACAAACAGGATTACACAGAGTACAAGTCAGTATTACCGGGTAGATAACTGTTCCTTTGGGTTATGATTAGTCCTTTGCTGTAGTCTCATGGAGGGCAGTGATGTCAGCTGGTTGCAGGTCCCTCAAAACACATGGCACGATGTGACCCTCCTTCAGAGAAAGACTCCTCCCGCTGGCTTGCATGGGCTTTTGCCCTGTAGCCGGTCCCACCTCTCCCCGCCTCTAGGATTGGTCCCCTCCTCCTTTTCTGGGCTGGCAGCCAAGAATCCACAAAACCCATTAAGGCCCATAGCTCCAGACCAGGAGGTCACAGGGAGATGGTTCTGGGACCAACAGACCCGCCTGGGTCCCGGCTACAATTAGAGTCCAAGCATGGTACCGTAATTGGGTTTCTGTGGGGATATATGTATATCTCCCTTCCCTGGCCTCCCACCACCACACTAAGACCACGGGCCTGTTCATCGTGGCCACGGGGAATATGTATCCGGTTTGTGCCTGTGATTGTCAGGTGATTCATAATTCCTTATAAATCACAGTTTCCATGCTGTCTGCTAAATTTGATTGAACTGGGGAATAGCTTAGACCTCATGCTAAGCGATTCTTCCTGTCACATCATCCTGGTTCTTGGCTGACTGGATGAGGTGTGAATTCGTAGGCATGTGGCCTCCTTGAAGCCAGGAGGAGTTCACTACCTCCACTATCTGACAAGCAGAGGGTTGAATTGAGAACTTATTTTGCATGTTTTATACACTGACAAAGGTGAATCAGATGAAAATCATGGCTGCCAGTTAATAATTAGTGTTAAGCGCAAATATTCAAATAGCGAATATTTATCGCAAATATCATAACTTCGAGAATTCGCGAATATGTAGAATATTTTACAATATATTTGTTAAAATGAATATTCATTTCCTCTGAAGCTAAATAAATTCATAGAAAGAAAATCGCATATTATATATTCTGTCTTTCAGAAAATTAAAAGATATTATGATACGATTAGATATTATGAGATATTAAAAATGTAAATATAATAGCATAATGACAATCCCAATCCGTATTTTTCGAATATAGTGTTATATTCGTAATTTCCGAATATAACGCTATATATTCTAAATATTCGTCATTTCATTGCTTTTTGGAGAGATAGGAGCTGGTGGTTGTGTGCTGTTCGGTTTCATTGTTCAAGAAATTCAAATTCAAACTCTGATTTAGCTATTTAGTGTTAGTTAGGGATTAGCGAATAGCTTTTAGGGTCTGAATTATTAGATAGGTTAGATTAGTTAGGCAAAAGATACAGTTAGCTGATTTTAGGGCAGGGATCAGTGTAGGGAATTAGGGATAGAGACTTGAAAATACATATAGATATAGAATAATAGTTCAGGTTAGTGTTTAGGGCTAATAATAACAGATTTTAGATTAGCATAGTTAGGGATTTAGGGTAATTTTGTGTCTGTCCGTACTTGTTAAAAAATTCAGGTTTAATAGTTTTTTGTTTAGGTTAGGTTTACCTGTCTTGTCTTTGCATCTGACTGCGTGTTTCTGTGTTAGTTTGAAAAAAAAGTTTCGCTTTTAGTGTTTAGTTTAGATTTATCTGTCTTGTCTTTGCATCTGATTGTCCGCGTTTTTCAATGTTAGTTTGAAAAAAAAAATACAGTTTTTGTGTTTAGGCTAGTTACATCTGTCTTGTCTTTGCATCTGAATGTCTGCGTTTTTCTGTGTTAGAGTTTAAAAAAAAAAGGTTCAGTTTTATTGTTTAGGTTAGATTTATCTGTCTTGTCTTTGCGTCTGATTGTCTACGTTTTTCTGTGTTAGAGTTAAAAAAAAAAGGTTCAGTTTTTTATGTTTAGGTTAGGTTTATCTGTCTTGTCTTTGCGTCTGATTGTCTGCATGTTTCTGTGAGGCTTTTTTTCTTCTTTTTTCGGTTCTATGTTAATATATTGTCTGTTTTTACAGATAGTGCCTCCAAATATATGGATTTCAGAAAACGAGATAAGACCTGGGCAACACAACTCGGGTCCATCTTTGGAGAATCAGCGGCAGCTGGGGCAGAGTCCAGTAATATAAAGGATTTGAAACTCAAAATTAAAGATCTGTTGAAAAAACGGATTAAAGTTTGGTGGAATAAGGCCTCACTTGAGCAGTACCTCCAGAGAGAAATTATCCCACGGGGTTTAAGATTGCAGCTATTTCCTGCCTTTGAGGTGGAGGATCCATCCTTTGTAGGGAAGTGTTCACGCACCTTGATTGAGCTCCTGATTGGGGCAGATAGAAAAGCATTGGAAGTGGTGGAAAAAGAAATTGATAGTATACGGGAACAGATACAACGGGCGGTACCAGCTGAAGCCTGTGCAGCATTTGATGGCGAATTGGAGGAGGATTTGGTGAGATGGGAAAAAGAAATCCAAGGCCTTAAGGTGAAAAAATTCCAGAGAGATCTGGTTGATTTTCAGAATAACAAGGTGTATCGGTGGCACATGACAAGAAGCCGTACACGAAATTCATCACTCTCTTTATCCACAACTTCCACAAACAGTCAAGGATGTGGAGAGCATTTTTTAGAGGAGCGCCGGGGACTTCCCGCTTAAGAACCCCATCTACAAAGCGAAAGACAAGGCAGATTTATGCCCTGGGGAAACGAGCAAAGAGATATTAAAGGTAATAAATTTGTCAGATATTGTCCTCACACAGCCCCAGTTATCCGTCTTGCGGAGGGGTCTGACTTTTTCTCCAACGGGAAAATTAGATTTTTTCCTGTCGGTGAAGGACTTGGAACTCTTCGCAAGAAAATTGTGTTTTAAAAAATATTTCAATAGGGGTGGGGATCATTCTGACCTCTCCCCTATTGAAATACAAACTTTAAATGATTTACAATCATTATTAGACGATCAGGAATCTGATATGTCCAAGTTTCCCGTGCACCTGCACCGCCGATCACAGCATTGGCCCCCTACAGCCTCATGTCCAGCAGTTGATATATTTGTAAAATTAGTTAAACAAGATCTTGAAAAATTATGCGACAATAGATCGTATGATAATCTCAATAGAGAGCTACGGCTGGCTCTAAAGGAACTCAAAAATATGAAAAATATTATCATAAAACCTGTGGACAAGGGGGGCAATGTTGTGGTCTGGCCGGTGCGGATGTACAAGAAAGAGGCCTTTCGACAATTGGGGGATATATCCTGTTATCAGAAATTGGAATCTAACCCTATGACACAATATAAGAGTGAGCTGGATGGCATCCTGAAGTATGCATATGACAAGGGCATTATTTGTGGGAGGGTTTGACCACCGATTTTCCGGTACTTTCCACATTCTATTTATTGCCGAAAGTACATAAGGATCCCAAAACACCTCCAGGCAGACCAATAGTGTCTGGGATTGGGAGCCTGTGCGAGACTGTCTGCCGCTTTGTGGACTTTTATTTACAAAAATGTGTAGCGACCCTGCCCTCTTTCGTACGTGACACCACTGATGTCCTTCATAGACTCAGTGGTGTACATTTGGACAAAAACATGGTTCTGGTCACGTGCGACGTCGAGTCCCTGTACACCTCCATCTGCCACGACCACGGGCTGCGAGCGTCACGACTTTTTCTAAATACAACTAAACTAGACAGCGACCTGGTTGATTTAATCATGACGCTGTTGGAGTTTGCATTGAAACACAATGCTTTTACGTTTAAGGATCGCTATTTCCTACAGCTCCAGGGAACAGCGATGGGGGCGACTTGTGCGCCCTCATACGCAAATCTTTCCCTGGGGCTGTGGGAGAGGGAGATTGTTTTGAATCTGGAAGGTCATGACGCCGTAGTCTCGTGGTCGAGGTATATAGATGATGTGTTGTTCATCTGGCAGGGCTCGACGTTGCACCTGGAGAAGTTTATGGGTGATCTTAACTCTAATGATCAGAACATAAAGTTGACGTGGCTTTATAGTGGCGAACGTGTCGATTTTTTGGATCTTGCGATTACTGTGAAGAATGATGGCCTCCTGGGCTTTGATATACATCGGAAGCCCACGGCTACAAATTCATTACTGTTCTCCTCCTCCTCGCATCATCCACAGGTCGCTCACGCTATACCCATTGGACAATTTTGCAGAGCGAGGAGAATTTGTTCCAGTGAAGTAAGTTTCGAGCGGGAGGCACCGGATCTTTCTAGGAGACTCCGAGAGAGAGGTTATAGCCACAAAGTAATCAAAAAGGGCTATGATAAGGCTAAAAACTCCTCGCGGGATAGTTTGCTTAAACAATCCCCACGAAAAAAATAAAAATAAAAAGATTCTGGCTTTCCCAGGTTTATTACCAATGTTAATGCCCAATGGAGACAAATGCAGGATATCCTCCATAGACACTGGCAGGTCCTTCGTACAGATAGAGACCTGAAAAAGGTCATTTCGGATAGGCCGCTGGTTACTTGGAAGAGAGCCAAAAACTTGAGAGATATAGTGACCAGGAGCCACTATGTAGCCCCTACAAAGGGAGGGATTTTTGGAGATAAGGGCCCACAGTGGGGTTTCTTCCCCTGTGGTGATTGTACTGCATGTAAATACATGATTCGATCAGACAAATTTACTAACACCAACAGGGAGAAGGAGTACAAAATTGTGCATCACATCTCCTGTAAAACAGAGGCGGTGATCTATCGTGCTGAGTGCCCCTGTAGGCTGATCTATATAGGTATGACCACGAGGGCACTCAGGACGAGAGTCCTGGAACACATTCGTGATATTAAGGCGGCTGCCGAGATTACGGAGTGTGATAAGCTTAGAAAGTTAAAACCAGTGGCAAAACATTTCAGGGAGGTGCATGGCTGCAACCCTAGGGGCATTCTCTTTAAAGGGATAGACCGCGTACGTCTGGGGATTAGAGGGGGCAACATAAAACGCTGCCTCCTCAAAAAAGAGACAAAGTGGATGATTCTGCTCAATACGGTGACTCCTCATGGATTAAATGAGGCTTTGAGTTTCAAATTCTTTATTTAGGGTAGCGTTCTTACTGAATTTTTCAGTGATTTTAACTGCTTTTTATTCTATTTAGTTTTCGTGTGGTCATGGTATGAGGAGTGGAGGTGTGCAAGTAGAGGAGCAGTTTCCACATGGGCCGGAAATTCGGTGATGCAAATCAAAAAGAAGATATCAACATAAAGAAAAATCATGACATATGCATTTGAAAGGAGTGATATATGGGACTCTAAATACGCACACGTTGGGTATTTTTTCATTTGTGTTTTTTTCTCTGAGGAATTGACTTTAAGGTAATGGATTCACATAGGTTGTAATTGTAACATGATACCTTTCAAGGATTTTTGAACATTTTTGGGTGATGATATGCCTGACTGGGCTGGTATAACCACCATTGATGGTACCCAGCTGGATTTTGGGCACACCTATCACCAATTAATATGAATTATTAGTTTTATGCATATTTATTATTTTGGATTTTGGAGTTTTCACTCCGATAATATTTTTGCACAGGACATGTCACCGTAGGTTGCAATATAGTCCATATTAGAAGATGTTGTCAACTATTATGGTCTTTTGTATGAGTATAGATGGTGTTTTTTTTTGTTTGTTTTTTGTTTGTTTTTTCCTTCACAATTATGGTTTTGGGATAACCGATTGTGTATATGTCTAGTATTGTTGGGGCGTGACGATGGGCCCGACTGCACTGGACCCACTATGTTTAGGTGGGCCCAGTTGCACTCGGGCCCATCGATCATCCCCTGCAGTGTTCCACATTAATTATGAAAATATTTATGTGGGAGTATAACTCCATATGTTATATGCAGATTTTGTTTGAATGGGTTGGATAGGACGCGACTTCTATTAAATAGGGTCTACACTTCTATAGAATGAATTGTTGAATGGGTCACTTAAATTTGTTTTTGATATATATTGGTATGAGAATAATATCACCTCTGTTTTTGGAAAATCATTGTTCTTCTTTATACATATACATAACTGTACACATATCATGTCTCAGAGGAAATATACATTATATCACATAATCATGCACATAATGCTTGTTGATGATAAATTGCGGTAATTTTGTATGGAATCATGGTGTCATGGATATGTAAATTTATTGCTAAAAACTATAGGATCCAATTTATATAAAATCATGTTACTTCCTATGTATAAATTCATCATGCTAAATTCTTGTAAACTTGTTAAAAATTATGGGCTTCAATTCATATAAAATCATGCTACCCTCTATGTATAAATTTATTATGTTAAATTCTTGTAAAAAATCATTGAACTGTGGAATTATAATTTTACTATTCAAAATCTCCCATAGAATCATGATATTACCGATGCATTAATAGGATTTTTTGCATGATTATGTGATCGTGGATACGTATACCCATAATTTAAACATATGGTGCGGTTTTTCTGTTCACTTCTTGCTGATCTCTCCTTTTCTTTCTTTCCCTCCATTTCTCCCCCATTTTTTCTTTTTTTATTATCCTTATTATGAGCTATGTGTACTCAGCGGTCCTGTGGCATTTCCGGACCTTGTATACCCCATGTAGATCCCATTAAGGGTTAAAATCATTCCCCATATACTTGAATGGGCTCTGACATTTTCAGAGCCGCTTGGCAGGTTTGCCGGATGAGTTGCTACAGCGCTTGGCCAGGATGCGCTGTACGCCGGGTCACGTGGGGACGCCGCTGTGTTTCCTTGGGAGGCGGGCTGGAACGCACGTCTGCGTTCCACCCCTCCTCCTGATGAATGCGGCGCCTCCATGATGTCCTCGGCGTGCATCATCGGGCACAAGCGCTCGATTAATAGGTATCAGCTGAGCGATATCAACTATAGGTGTAGCTACATGAGGGGTATAAGGGGGGAGCCATGGCCACATTCTCATTAACCTCCTGACGAAGCTGAGGCGAAACACGCGTCGGGTTCTTGCCTGCCTTGTGTTCGGTGTCCTAGCCCTTCATCATGTCTGTGGGTATGTTCACGTTCCCAGAGGGTACTTTTGTGTAAGGATTTTGTTATTTTGCAGCCTGCTATTTATGATCTGTTGTATATGGGCATATCTCATCTGGATTTATTAGTGGATGTTATGTGATTATGTGCTCTATAGTATTACTATTTTGGGCTGTATTATTACACATTAACCCTCCACTGGGCTGTGCAGTGAGTTGAACATCACAGTCACTTGTAGCGGATATTTACTCGATACTTTCTACTTGTGAATCACCTCACTGCATATTGCACAGACATGTATCCCATCTGTTTGGCGGGTTTTTGAGGCACCGACGGGGGGGACTATTGCATTCAGATTGTTTTGCTGATTATTCTCCATAGTAATTCTGTGTAACATGTCTTATGAATTTTTTGATCAATTGATGATTCAATAAAGTATTTATGTTTTTAGTGGGCATTCCATGGTTGTTTTTTTAGCAACACTTTTAGGTTTATATGATTGGTTCTCTGTTTGCCCTTACTTACGGTATTATAGGGAGGCCTTTTTTCTTCTTTTTTCGGTTCTATGTTTCTGTGTTTGTCTTAGTTTAAGTGTCATAAAAAATAAATAAAAAATTGGTTGTATTTGCTTTGAATTACTTTGGTTTTTAAGTTAGGGGTTTATTTATTTTACATTTATTACTTTAATTTTGTTCATTTCATATTCATTACAAGTTAAATTCATATTTTTTAACACACGTCCCTACCCCAATAAAGTTTTCCCAAAATCACCTTTATATTATTATTTTTTTTAATTATTATTAGTTAACAAATTATGGGTGTACCGGACCGTGCAGGCAGCCGCGGTCGGGCCCATAGAGGAGTTGGTTCCGGTTCTGGACCACTGCCAGCACGGGGCCGCTCCTTCAGTCACGGACAGGCAGGTGCAGGTGACAGGGGTATCCGCCTGATCCGTGACTTTTTTAGTTTAAGCAGCCGCCAAGGGCCATAAGGTCGTAGGACGCCGAGACAGTGATGGCTCTGGTGGCTGACTCGAGTGCCACGAAGTCCTCAGCCCCAGTTTACAGCAGCAGCAGCAGTAGAAGCAGATCTACGCCTCCTGTTGAAGCAACCCCCACTCCCACAGAATTGTCCCTGCTCATGTTCGAAAACGAGGACACTGAGCTGGACATTCTGGGGGAGGCTATTCAGGAGGCGGAATTAGAGTTCAGCCCTCAAGATGGGCAGAACTTGTTGGAAGGGATGGGGGATAACGAGGAGGAGGAGGAGGGGGTAACGCCAATACATACCCCTTTGAAATCCCTTCCAACAGGTGCGGGTGGTTTGAGCCACACAACTCCCGCACCTAGTCCGAACCAGGCGTCAGCGACGGGACAGCAGAGCCCGGTCAGGGGCTCCATGTTAGCTGTTCCCCTCAGTCCACCACTGTTTGACACCGGGTCTGACATTGCAGATGAGGAGGAGGGTGACGCCGAATGGGTGCCATCTACTTTGTCAGGTGACAACATCACTGAAGAAGGTAGGCACCCGAGGCAAATGGTGCGGCAGGTCTCCAGGGAGCCCATTGGCAGGGGCTCTACTGTTGACAGGAGCAGGCAGCAGCAGCATGCTCCACCTGTGCGCACTGAACCCCAAAAGGCACAAGCCAGCACCACCCCATCGGACAGGAGGTTGATGCGGAAGTCGCCTGATCGGGCTTACTTCACCCTGCCAGCAGATGATGTAACAGTTGCCATTTGTAACCTCTGCCATGCCTCAGTGAGGAGAGGTAGGTCAGTGGCTCAGCTGGGTACCACAGCCCTCAACCAGCACATGCGACTGAACCACTGGCGAGAGTGGGAACAGAATAAGGGAGGTAGTAGCAGCAGCGCTACCAGCAGTGTGCAGGGGACAGCAGCTCCTGCCACTGTACAGCAGCTCCCCCTCTCTATTGCAACTTCTGATTTCCACTCCCCAGCTCCCTCTAGTAGAGATACTGGTACCAGCAGCCATCCCTCTGCAACCAGTGCACCTTCCTCTATCTCCTCCTCCTCTGCCGTCCAGCGCCAGCCACCAGTTGCTGATGCTTTTGAAAGCACTGCGCCCTACGCCCCCGGGGACAGATGCGTGCATTCACTCAATGGGCTCCTGGCAAGGGTTATTGCCCAACATCTGCTTCCGTACAATCTGGTGGACAGCAACCCATTTAGGCAGATGTTGGAGCAGGCCCAACCCAGATGGCGTGTCCCCAGCCGCCATTACTTTGCCAGGACAGGCATCCCTGCCCTACACCAGCACCTTGTGCAGAATGTATGCCTGTCGCTGGATCATGCTGTTAGTGACAGGGTGCATCTCGCAATGGATGCTTGAACCAGCAGGCAGCAAAGAACAACGAGAGTAGACAGAGTCATGAACGAGGGGAAGGAGAATTGTCCCAGGTGGTGGAGACATGGACACAAACACACCTGGCCCAGGGCAAACAACTTCTTCACTGACTTCTGGGCTCTGAAGATCAGAGGATGGTGTGGACACGCCCATGTCCTTAGCGCTGGGTGTGAGCATTGCCGATCGTGTATGGGTCTGGCGACCTGTGTTACACATCCCTCCTCACAGACAAATGGAGGACAACAGAGACACTACTAAACCCTTGCCGTCATTCATCCCTCTGGCTCAGAGGAATCAGAACACGTTAAGTCATGCTGTGTTAACGCAGTGGTCTGCTACAGAACTGATGCGCCTTATATCGAAAATTATAGCTGAATGTTGTTGGCGTAGAGGATACCTGATTGATTAATTGAAAATAGAGTGTGTTCAAAATGTTAACTTGCTTTACCTAAAAAAAAAAATTCCAATATTTCATAAATTATATATGTTACCACATTACTGTTTTAGACTCTATACTAATGTAACGTGTCTTTAATTTATTTTTTGTTGCGGTCCTGGTATGATGGGTGGTCCTTTCATGATTTCACATTCCTGCTGCAAAGTTAGAAAATGATGCAATCTGAGATGTATTGTTTTAGTGTTGGTGCTGCCCCTGTTTGTTGGTGGGGCCATTCCGGGTAACATATTTCAGCTGCACATTTAGCTGCTGCTGCTGCTGCCTGTCCTGCTGAGTTGGCCCTAGCTATATGTGGGCCTCATACTAGACCATTTAAAAAAAGCCTGTGGTGGATGCTGCTGCCTGTCCTGACTCCTGATCTATCTGAGTCATCTAGGGGCCTAATAACACTAGATTACCTGCTGTTGCTGCCTGTCCTGCTGAGTTGGGGCGAGCTATATGTAGTCCGCATACTAGATGATTAAAAAAATCCTGTGGTGGATGCTGCTGCCTGTCCTGATCCAACTGAGTCGTCTAGGGGCCTAATAACACTAGATTACCTGCTGGTGCTGCCTGTCCTGCTGAGTTTGGCCGAGCTTTATGTGGGCCTTATACTAGACCATTTAAAAAATCCTGTGGTGGTTGCTGCTGCCTCTCCTGACTCCTGATCTATCTGAGTCATCTAGGGGCCTAATAACACTAGATTACCTGCTGTTGCTGCCTGTCCTGCTGAGTTGGGCCGAGCTATATGTGGTCCTCATACCAGACGATTTCAAAAATCCTGTGGTGGATGCTGCTGCCTGTCCTGATCCAACTGAGTCATCTAGGGGCCTAATAACACTAGATTACCTGCTGTTGCTGCCTGTCCTGCTGAGTTGGGCTGAGCTATATGTGGTCCTCATACTAGACGATTTTAAAAATCCTGTGGTGGATGCTGCTGCCTGGCCTGACTCCTGATCTATCTGAGTCATCTAGGGGCCTAATAACACTAGATTACCTGCTGTTGCTGCCTGTCCTGCTGAGTTGGGCCGAGCTATATGTGGTCCTCATACCAGACGATTTCAAAAATCCTGTGGTGGATGCTGCTGCCTGTCCTGATCCAACTGAGTCATCTAGGGGCCTAATAACACTAGATTACCTGCTGTTGCTGCCTGTCCTGCTGAGTTGGGCTGAGCTATATGTGGTCCTCATACTAGACGATTTTAAAAATCCTGTGGTGGATGCTGCTGCCTGGCCTGATTCCTGATCTATCTGAGTCATATAGTGGCCTAATAACAGTAGATTACCTGCTGTTGCTGCCTGTCCTGCTGAGTTGGGCCAAGCTATATGTGATCCGCATACTAGACGATTTCAAAAATCCTGTGGTGGATGCTGCTGCCTTTCCTGATCTAGCTGATTCATCTAGGGGCCTAATAACACTAGATTACCTGCTGTTGCTGCCTGTCCTGCTGAGTTGGGCTGAGCTATATGTGGTCCTCATACTAGACGATTTCAAAAATCCTGTGGTGGATGCTGCTGCCTTTCCTGATCTAGCTGATTCATCTAGGGGCCTAATAACACTAGATTACCTGCTGTTGCTGCCTGTCCTGCTGAGTTGGGCCGAGCTATATGTGGTCCGCATACTAGACAATTTCAAAAATCCTGTAATGGATGCTGCTGCCTGTCCTGACTCCTGATCTGAGTCATCTAGGGGCCTAATAACACTAGATTACCTGCTGTTGCTGCCTGTCCTGCTTAGTTGGGATGAGCTATATGTGGTCCGCATATTAGACGATTTTAAAAATCCTGTGGTGGATGCTGCTGCCTGTCCTGATCTAGCTGAGTCATCTAGGGGCCTAATAACACTAGGTTACCTGCTGGTGCTGCCTGTCTTGCTGTGTTTTGCCAAGCTATATGTGGGCCTCATACTAGACCATTTTAAAAAAATCCTGTGGTGGATGCTGCTGCCTGTCCTGATCTAGCTGAGTCATCTAGGGGCCTAATAACACTAGATTACCTGCTGTTGCTGCCTGTCTTGCGGAGTTGGGCCGAGCTATATGTGGTCCTCATACTAGACGATTTAAAAAATCCTGTGGTGGATGCTGCTGCCTGTCCTGATCTAGCTTCGTCATCTAGGGGCCTAATAACACTAAATTACCTGCTGGTGCTGCCTGTGCTACTGAGTTGGGCTGAGCATTATGTAGTCCTCATACTAGACCATTTAAAAAAATCCTGTGGTGGATGCTGCTGCCTGTCCTGATCTATATGAGTCATCTAGGGGCCTAAAAAGACTACAATACGTGCTTTGATAAGTCATTACATTTTGTAGTCCTTTCACTACATAATTGACATTTTAATGCTGCTGTCTTACATGTTTATAGTTTGCTTTGGCCTTAAATATCTCTGGAGAAAGCGACCACGAAACATGTGTCAGGATCCAGGACTGTCTTGGTCTGTATGTTTTGCTGCATTCTTCTCCTGTATTTGATTTGTATTTTGTGGCACTATGTACTTTATGTATTAACTTTAGGGCTGGGGCTCATTGTCACCCATAGCCTGGGAGATATGTTGCTAGTTATATGTAGTATAAGTGACAGACCTGTGGATATTTTTCCTGTGTGACTAATGCTGCTAATATATATGGATTTCAATAAATGTCTTAAGTCAGTATATGTTTAATAAAAACTTGGTATTCTATATTATACAAATTGCTGTCCTTATTTGTCAGTTTTGGGTATCTATTTGAAGCTATTACGGACAGCTCCATACCGGACGTTTCTTTCGCTCTGCGATTTGGGTGTGATTGGACTTAAATTGTATCCTTACTACAATGGCTTCCTACACATAAAAAATGTAACACGTTATTTTTCTAAGATAATATTCTGCAGCAACCAATTAGAAAATTATAGCATGTGTTATTATATTTCTGCTCCGTATTCATTTTCTTTTTATTTTATAAACAAGATTGCTGAAAGACATATCTTCTGCTTGGGTAAAAAATGTTTTTCATTTACAGAAAGGTCAATACAGTGTCAAGTATCAAGCATAGAGCGAACTATTAAAGAGATTGACCTGAGTACTAAAATGTGTGTCATAAATTTTCTAAACTCTCTAAAAAACTTGAAGTCTAGAACTGACACAAAAAAAGATGACTATTTAAGATAGATGGAAATATAAACTTTATTATGCTGCCAGGCAATAACTAAAACATTTTGTGAAATCAAATCTTACTAAAACCACAATCGAACTCCGGGCAATGTTTACTAGTGAAAGTAAGTGCTTTTTTTAAAAGCATAATGAAAAGGGAACTCAAGACATTGGGACTGAACATTTGTTTACCCGTAAGAAAAAACAAATAATATTGATTGAAATTTGAAACAAAAATCAATATGCTAGGGAGCATAAAGATCCGACTCTGGAGCAATGGCAGAATGTTATGTTGTCAGATGATTCAAGATTTACCATGTTCCAGAGTGATAGGCTCAACAAGAAGAGAGGCAGATCAAGTGATTTACCCATCATACCTAGTGCCTACTGTACAAACCTGTGGGGCCAATGCTATATTCTGGGGTTGCAGCAGTTGTTCAAGTCTATGTTCAGTAACAGTATGTTTGGCAATAATGAGGTCACATGACTAATTCAACAGATCAAGTGACCAGGTTATTAATACATCAATGTATTTTTTCTTCAATGATGCCATGAGCAGTCTTAAAGAAGACAATGCCATCATGCATCCTGTATAAAATGTGAAATAGTGGTTCAGGGAGCATTAGACCTAATTTTAAGCCAGGTACAAACTACAGATTCCAGACCTTTACAACTGTATTTTTTTTTAATAACCGTTTTCTGCCCCTATTCTGCATAGTTATGAGTCATAATTTGTGAATCATAACTTTTGAGTTGGCATTTTACTACAGTGTTAACTGTAAAACATGAATGTTCTTAAAGGGAATCTGTCACCAGATTGTGACCTTATAGACCGCTTACATAGAGCTCTAGCATAGCAGTCTATGATTCTAATGGTACCTTTGATGTTTGCTTCTGAAGTTCCCCCAAGGCAAAAACGGACTTTTATTCATATGTAAATTAGGGCTCGCAAGTGCCCAGGGAGGGGTTCACCTCGTTGGAGCCCAGGCTGTTCTGCCTCTTTTCGTCATATCCCCTCCCCGCCCCAGCCTCTTCCTCTGCCCGCCCCGCTCTTCCTTTGCGTCCTCCTTCTGTGCAGCCAGATCCCGCGCCTGCGCTATCCATTGCTTGGCCGGGGCATGCGCACTGCGATGCCCATTGTGGGTGTCTCTGGTCCGCCTCCTCGCCGCTGTTTCTCGCCGTTGGCCGGCGCATGCGTAGTAGCTACTGCGATGCCGTGCCCACAATGGGCATCGCAGTGCCCAAGCAATGGATAGCGCAGGCGCGGGATCCGGCTGCAGAGAAGGAGGACGCAAAGGAAGAGCGGGGCGGGCAGAGGAAGAGGCTGGGGCGGGGATATGACAAAAAGAGGCAGAACAGCCTGGGCTCCAACTAGGTGAACCCCTCCCTGGGCACTTGCGAGCCCTAATTTACATATGAATAAAAGTCAGTTTTTGCCTTGGGGGAACTTCAGAAGCAAACATCAAAGGTACCATTAGAATCATAGACTGCTATGCTAGAGCGCTATGTAAGCGGTCTATAAGGTCACAATCTGGTGACAAACTCCCTTTAATCGTGCGTAGACAACAAGCATGGATCACTTTTTCTACTTTGCACTTTAACAAGTCTAGAATGTGGAATTCTCACAACATGGTTTGGATTGTTAATATTCACGCATGTGCTGTGTTAATTATGTATTGTCAATATTTAGACACTGAAATATGTATCTTAATAATATTTTTTTTTAATAGAATCCTGCGTTGTTTGGCTTCATTTACAAAATGAAAATATTTGACTTTATTTTATTTTATTATGTTTTATTTTTAAAATAAGTTTGGTTTGGTGCGGCCGTGTTGTGGTTTTACGCTGAACCTAATAAAACACTTTTTTTTTTCTTTTTTTCTTTTTAATTTTATATTTGGATTTTGGTTCGAATATGGTGTTGTCTGTTGTCCTGGGAGGGATGGCTGACTTGACGTATTGACCTATCTACATGGTTGGGTGTGAATGGCATTATACTCATCCGTGTGGCAATCCGGTTTTGTTAATGAAGCCTGAATGACACATGTATATATGACTAGTTACTTTTATATTATTTTTTAATTATTGACAATTATGTAATGATAATTTGCACATGCAAGGTATATATACAGTAGACACAGGTTTAAATATATATTTTTTTAAACTGTGTACTATATAATGTTCTGGAAGCCATGTCACCAATTAGAGAATTCTTATACTCAGAGTCATGTAATTTAATTTTTCAGTCTATTTGGTGGAAGCAATGCCCGGACATGTACAAAAAAATGTGCGCCATCACGGATCCGTGCTGTTTAGTTTTTACCCCACGCCTTTACATTTTTGCTTATTGTTACTGACCTTTTTGTGGGGTAACCAGAATTAATTCTAAATAAATTTTATATTAGTTCTCGCTCTAATTGAGCTCTTTTAATACTAAAAACATTTTTGTTCCTAATCATTTCATTGGCTGGATACAAATATATATTTTTTTATTCTTGTACCAAAAATTTTTATTTTTATATTTGAAAATGTATTAATCATTCTAATTTATGTTAATACAAAAAAGAATGTTTTATGTTCAAAATAGCTAATTCTTGTATTTATACATGTAACTAGCTGTATTCGATTGTTTTAATTTTTTCTTTTACACTTACCGCTACAAACTAATAACATTTTGCTGTCTGGTCCTGCAGAGTGAGTCAGGGCTATGTGTAGAACTTAAACTACAATGTTAACTAGCCATCTGCCTGCTGCTGGTTTGTCAAGATGATCCGGAGATTGGTGTAGGCCTTATAATCCATTGTTAAAAATAACTGCTGCTATTATACAGATCCTTAATTATTATGTGTAGGCCATATACTCCACCATTATCAAGGACTACTGCTATTATCAATATTCTTTGGAGTTCTGTGTAGGACAAATAATGTCCCTTTTATATGTACCTGCAGGTGATGTTTGTCAGGATACTGATGAGTTTGTGATGGAGTATAGGGGCCTTACTGTAACCTAATGTTTAGAAATTAGAAAGAAACCTTCAATTAAAAAAATAACAACAAACACACAATATAAGTTAAATATTAAAACATTATAATTATATAAAACAGAAAAATAATAAAATTAACAGTTCACATTAAGGCGATGCTTTTAATTTGTCGTGGAGGTTTAGGAGTTCCTCCACGGCCTTGGTGTGTTGCTCCTCCCTCAGCTTTCTATTGTGGAGCTCCCGGAGCTCCTGCAGATTCTGTGTGTGGTCCCATTGAAGGGCCAAAATGTGGGTTTTCATTTCTTTAAGTACTGTTAAAAAAAATAAAAAAAAAATATTATTTTCTCATCAGATTAAACGCAATTTAGTGAATAATGTATAAAGTTGTTGACTAATGGCGATTGTAGGTGAAACAAATACTGTGAAGAATAAATTTTTCTGAGGTTCTGTCTACATAAAATCAGATTTTTTTATGTATAACCTGCCATTGGGCCAGGAATAGTCTATGGCATGGAGGTCATAATTTACATATGCTATCTGAATTGTATCATAAATTTTGAAATATTGGTATGAATGATAGGGCTCTTGTTATTCTTTTTATTTTATAATTGTTTGATTTTTAATTAATTTATCTACATCATAACCATTATCTGAACTACAAAATAACACTAGACTGTAATGAAGTAGTCCAAAATAAACTACCGATATTTAATTCATTAAAATATAAATAGTAACCTATCATATTTTGCGACAACAAACAAATCTGAAATGTAAACTGTGGATTCACCTCCAGAAGTCTTTACTCTCGAGTGAACGAGCCATGTATGGCAACTGTGGCAAAGTACAACTGGATTGGCAGGTGGTTGGCACAATAGGGTTCTTGTTATAACTTCATCTTTGCCATAATTATTAAAATTTTTATTTTGCGACTATTACATTTTGAAAGAAAGGATTGATATTGCTATCTGCACTGTAGTAGGGGAGAATCAGGGATGCTTGGTATGTCTCAATGAGGATGTATGCCTCAGGGAGATAATTTACGTGAATCAGTACGCCTGGAATCAGCACGCCTGTTTGGTTTCTGGGGGTTTGTCTTTAATATGGATTTTGGATCGGGGTTTTAATAGTGAACAGAAACATTGGGTGGAACCGGTCTCACCCGTACTCCATCCTAGTTTCTCATAACGGTGTGGTTAAAAAGGCTGTTAAGATAAAGTGTGGACAGGCCATCCCAACGCAGAACAATCTGAGAAGGGAACCAGAACGGTGACAGACTGTAAAGAGTGTTGCGATAGTACTGTTTTGTTACCCTGCATGTAATGAACTGTAAGTGTGGGACTTTATGTTATCCAATATGACTAAACTGACATGTGTGTGTGTGTGTGTGTGTGTGTGTGTGTGTGTGAATGAGTTTAAACAGCAAAAGCACATATTTACCCTCCTTGTGTGGGGTGGTCACTAATCCATCCTCCTCCTCTTCCTCCTCGTCAAATGCTTGGGGGGATTAATTATGTTGGGGTGAGGTCCCACCCTGTTCCTCCTCCATTAACTCCCCCTCCTGTGGTGGTTCAGGGGCATTTGGTGGCCCTGAGGGTCATGGCTGCTCCTCCTCCTCCTCAGACGCCGAGACCTCCCAAAAATCCCTTCTGGAAGGCCTGCGTCTGACAGAGGGAAGGCGAGCACCTATAATAACAAATTAGGAAAGTCAACAACCAGTCAGATCCATCCTGCCGCTAGTTCACTTATGCCCCCAGACAGTGGTGTAGCTAGAAATGACTGGGCCCCACAGCAAATTTTTTAATGGGGCCAAACTACCCCAGAAATGTTTTCACAACCTATTCCTTTCATGCCACCCCTATTACTGTGGATAGTAAAGATCGCTCTCTCACACCAGGCCCGGCAGCTGTTCCATCCGTTTCCTACACTGTCTATACTGTCACTGTGTATAATTTCAGTGTAATACTGTTGGGTGGGCCCTGACAAAATCTTTTAGGCCTCCTCCTCCTGGATGGGCCCTTTCTGGGTCAGGGCCCCCAAGCAGCCGCTTCACCCCGCATCCCCTGTAGCTACGCCCCTGCCACAAGAATGACGATCAATCCACATTTACTATCATGGTGGTGGCCAGGGGCGTAACTATCGGGGAAGCAGGGGAAGCGTCTGCTTTGGGGCCCTGACCCAGAAGGGGCCCATCCAGGAGGAGGAGGAGGACTAAAAGATTTTGTCAGGGCCCCCTCAACAGTATTACACAATGAAATTATGTAACACAGTGACAGTATAGACAGTGTAGGAAACGGATGGAACAGCTGCCGGGCCTGCAGCTACACCACTGGTGGCGGGGGCAAAGTTCCGGCAGCAGCAAGGCAGCACACGGAGAGAGGCAGTCTAAATAAAAGCTCTGCATGTTGTAGTTTAAGTCCGGGGAACAGCTCGCCGTGTGCTGCCTTGATGCCGCCGTAACTAACCACCACCATGTCATCATCATCTCAACCACCAAACGAAAAATTATTATTGTTTGAAAGTGAAATATTAGAATTTAAGTTAAGGTTAACTTATAACATCTGATTGTATTGAAATTGTATGTGGGGGGTGTCTGAGGAGAGGTGTACCTGTCTAGTGACGTGACGGCATAGTATGGGGTGTAAAGCTGGTTCGCCTCCACCTGGTGCACCCTGGGTAACGCTAATTGAACCAGCAAATACAGAATGTCAAAAATTATTTCTCCTGACCAACAGGACACTTATTAGAATCTTTAGACTAGCCATCCGCACACTGCGGCCCTCCAGCAAACTGCGACCCTCTAGCTGTGGCAAAAATACAACTCCCATCATTCCATCACAGCCTACAGCTATCATCCTATAGAAGGGCATAATGGGAGTTGTAGTTTGACAACAGCTGTGTTTGTGTGTGTGTTAGAGGTGGGGAGTGGTCGGAGGGGGTGTGACTTTGAGGGGGGGTTTGGTGGTATGCAGTGTGGGTATATTGTGTGAGGCAGGAAATTAGATGTGCAATGTGCATCTGATATATATTTGTCTGCTATCCATACATAATGACATATCGGCCACATGTATGTATGGATAGCATATAAATATATAGCAGATGCCAGTGAGATAGTGCTTCAAAGGCAGACCAACTGTTTATTGTCATATCGAAAATGCTTAACTATTTATTTTAGTAATGAAAATTAAATAACATTTTATCTTGTATGAGTAGATGTTAATGATTATGTGAAATAAATATTGCTTTTAAATGTCAACAATACTTGTTTCCACAAATCATTTATATCTAATCAAAGTATGTGCAATGCAAATTAAAATGCCATGCGAAAATAGTTTTCACATACAAGGACATTTCCAAAAACTTTAATTCCATAAACCTACATAAGAATATTAGTAAGCTAACTAAACAAGCGTGTGAGTTGTAATGTTCAATTTACTTACTATGACGAGGATCTCTTCCTCAGCTTCCTTGAATTCCCTTGCCACCATGATTCGATTCGCATCCAACTCAACTCAAACGTTATTCTAGATTAAACCAGTTACTTCCTGCCAGGAGTGACTCACGACCATAGGTGCGCATACGCACATTTCATTGCCGTTTCAGCAATGTGTATTTTACGAATATTAGCTATATTGCTATAACTTTGTTTTTAGAATATTCGTAATATTCGAAAACAATAATATATTGGAATATCGAGAATATTAGTAAAAGTCATATATAGACTGCAATTTAGCTGATATACTGCTATAGTATTTTTTTTAAACAGGGTACGTTTTTTTAAACAATGAAGTTCAGAAGAGAACCAAAAAATTAGACTATAATAAAAAAAGATTTGAGCACTATATTACTAAAATTGCAGTCTATTTGTGAATTTTACAAATGTTCGCTATATTTTTATAACTTTTTTTTGAATATTCGTCAGATTCTAAAATAATAATATATAGCGAATATTCGTAAAATTCACAAACCATTAGTAAATATAGGAAAGTTGCACTATACACAGTAAGGACATATATGGAACCTTACACTAATCACTATAAATAATGATCCATATTCCTCATGCCATGTGCATAGCCTTACATTTATAAGTGTTAAGTCTCATCTGCCACTTCTCTACCGAAGTCTCCAATCTATTCATCTGTAGAAGTATACTGTCCTCTTTTCGTGTTAATTACTTTATATAGTTTAGTGTTATCTGTAAAAATTTCTATTTTACTGTGCAAGCCTTCTACAAAATCAAAAGTAAAAATATTGACCCCTGTAGTACCCCACTAGTCACACAGTGACCCAATCTAAGTGTGTAGTGTTAATAACCACCATCTGTTTTCTATCACTGAGCCAGTTACTTACCCATATACAGACATTTTCTCCCTGTCCAAGCATTCTCTTTTTATGTACTAACCTTTTATGTGACACAGTATTAAATGGATGTCAAGATATGACATTCATTGACTCACCCTAGTCAAGTCTAGAACTTACCCACTCACAGAAAATAATTAAATTAGTTTGAAATAACCTATTCCTCATGAAGCCATGATGATTCAGCATTATTTCCGTACTTCTGTACTTATTTCCAATGAGGTACTCCAAGATAGCATCTCTTAGAAAACCTTCAAACACTTTACCCACAATAGATGTCAAACTTACAGGCCTATAGTATATGGGCTCTGCTTTTGACTCCTTTTTTAATATTGGCCCCAAATTTGCTAAGCACCAATCCTGTAGAAAGCTCCCTGTCAATATGGAGTACTTAAATATCAGAAATAAAGGCCCGTCTAATACATTACTTAATTCTCTTAGGATATGGGAGTGTATGACATCTGGTCCCAGTGATTTGTCTATTTTAATCTTTTTTAAGATGCCGCTGCACCTCTTTCTTGGTGAGACATGCAACTTGTAATAGGGAGTTTACTTTAACACTGTACATTTCATTTCACAGTCTATGCCTAAATACTGCATACACTTAATACAGTGAAGTAAAAAATATTTAATAGGTTTGTCTTCTTCTCATCAATCTCTACAACTTCTCCCTTATCAATCTGTAAAGACTTTAGGTTTAAACTTTCAGGTTTAAACTCATTACTATTTATATAATTGAAGAACATTTTAGGGTTCCTCCTCCTCAGTGCCGCCTGCACCCTGCGGTGAGATCGGAGCGAGGACGCGCACTGCTTCCTCGTCTCCAGAGCAACGGGGGGGCAGGCAGGACCCGGCCACGCACGCCTCCTTAGTGTGGCCGGTGTCCTCTGCTCCCATGGTAACGGTGAGGAGTCTAAGCGCCGAGCTGTACACTCGGCGCTCAGTTGGATGCAGGGGAACGAGTCATGTGACGCTGGCCACGTCACATGACTCCTTCTCCCCACTATTTAACAGGCAGCCAGGCTGCCTGTGATTAAGGTCTTACACTTGGTGTATCCTCCTCAGCTATATTCCCTGGTTTAGGTATTTGAATCTCGGCTTGTTATCGTCCTTCTCCTTGCCTGCTCCTTGTGTCCAGTTGCATCTCCTGGTATTGACTCCTGCTTGGGTTTTGACTTGTCCTCGCCTGCTCCCTGTGTCTAGTTGCATCTCCTGGCATTGACTCCTTGCTAGTGTTTTGACTTGTCTTTGCTTGCTCCTTTTGGTCTTGTTGTATCTCCTGGTAGTAACTCCTTGCTCGTGTTGGTATTGGTTTCCGCTTTCTCCCTGGTACCGCTGTGACCTCCTGGTTTAGACTTTGCTAGTTTGACTGCCTTGTGTTTGTCTTGTTTGCCTCTCCCACACTTACTCAGGTTAGGGACAGCCGCCCAGTTGCGCTCCGTTATCTAGGATGGATAAGTGCAAGTAGGCAGGGACAGAGGTGTGGGTGGAGTCAGTAGTGCACCCTTCCCCACTCTTTCTTTGTGACAGTTAGTTTTACTCTCTTTGGCAATGAATCTCTGTGTCTCCAGCTTCTGCTTTTATCTGTATTTTACATATTCTATTTTTTTACTTATATTTTTCAAGGCTTCCTCTAAACCTTCCTTTTAGTAATTTAAATGCTTTCTTTTTGTCATTTATTGCTTTTGTTACATTTATATTTATCCACCTTGTTTTTCTTGTTCCTTACCTTTTATTCCTATAAGGTATGTACCTCTCACAATTAGAGCTTAGAATGCTGTTAAAAATATCCAATTTCATGGCTGCATTTTTATTTTTGAGGAAATTTTCCCAGTTGGTGAGGCTAATGGCTTCTTTTAGCTGGTCGAATTTTGCTTTTTGAAAGTTTGGTATTTTTGTGCCTCCTTGAAGAAACACTCTTTTCAATGAGAACTGGAAAGCTATTATTTTATGGTCACTATTTCCTAGGTGTCCCTCAACCTGCACATCTGTTGTTCTGTCAGGTGTATTGTTAGTACTGCAAGTCCAGCATGGTCGTCCCCCTAGACGGATTCTGGACCAGTTGAGAAAGGTAGAGATGCGTCCTCTCTTACCTGATCTCCAAACTGGAAGTGGTGTCAATATTGTCCTGAGAGCAAAACAACTTCATATCGCAAAATTGTAACTAAACACTAAAAAACTGCAATACACATCACAACCAGTGGGCGGTGAGTGCTCCACATTTAGCTTATTGCTTAAGCTGCAGAGAAGCTGGCCTCAAATTAGAGATATTTAGCGGCAGACCTAGCTAGATTTTGTGAGATCTATTGAGAATATTAAATGTGCGACAGTCAAACACATGAGAATAAAGGAACACTAAATCCAGAATCCAAATATCATGTGTGATAGTGCCTGATTAGCTGTGTATCTAATCATATCATGTGTGATACTGTCTGCTCAGCTGCGTATATAATCATATTATCTGTGATACTGCCTGCTGAGCTGTGTATCTAATCCTATCATATGTGATACTGTCTGCAGAGTCGTGTATCTAAACCTATTGTGTGTGATACTGCCTGCTGAGTTGTGTATCTAATCATATCATGTGTGATACTGTCTGCGGAGCCGTGTATCTCTGTAATTCTGCCTTGTGTGATACTGTCTACTCTACTGTGTATCTAATACTATCATGTGTGATACTGTCTGCAGAGTCGTTTATCTAAGCCTATTGTGTGTGATACTGCCTGCTGAGCTGTGTATCTAATCCTATCATGTGTGATACTGTCTGCTGAGCTGTGTATCTAATTCTATCATGTGTGATACTTTCTGCTGAGCTGTGTATCTAAACCTATTATGTGTGATATTGTCTGCTAAGCTGCGTATCGAATCCTATCATGTGTAATACATTTTGCTAAAATGTGTATCTATTCCTGTCTTGTGTGATAATTTCTGCTGAGCTGTGTTTCTAATCCTATCATGTGTGATACTGCCTGCTAAACTGTGTATCTAATCCTATTCTGTGTGATACTGTCTGCTAAGATGCATATCTAATACCAATATGTGTGATACTGTCTGTTGAGCTGTGTATCTAATCATATCATGTGTGATACTGTCTGCTCAGCTGCGTATCTAATCATATTATGTGTGATGCTGCTTGCTGTGCTGTGTATCTAATCCTATCATGTGTGATACTGTCTGCTGAGCTGTGTATCTAATCCTATTGTGTGTGATACTGCCTGCTGAGTTGTGTATCTAATCATATCATGTGTGATACTGTCTGCGGAGCCGTGTATCTCTGTAATTCTGCCTTGTGTGATACTGTCTACTCTACTGTGTATCTAATACTATCATGTGTGATACTGTCTGCAGAGTCGTTTATCTAAGCCTATTGTGTGTGATACTGCCTGCTGAGCTGTGTATCTAATCCTATCATGTGTGATACTGTCTGCTGAGCTGTGTATCTAATTCTATCATGTGTGATACTTTCTGCTGAGCTGTGTATCTAAACCTATTATGTGTGATATTGTCTGCTAAGCTGCGTATCGAATCCTATCATGTGTAATACATTTTGCTAAAATGTGTATCTATTCCTGTCTTGTGTGATAATTTCTGCTGAGCTGTGTTTCTAATCCTATCATGTGTAGGGATGAGCGAACTCGAACTGTATAGTTCGGGTTCGTACCGAATTTTGGGGTGTCCGTGACACGGACCCGAACCCGGACATTTTCGTAAAAGTCCGGGTTCGGGTTCGGTGTTCGTCGCTTTCTTCGCGCTTTTGTGACGCTTTCTTGGCGCTTTTTGAAAGGCTGCAAAGCAGCCAATCAACAAGCGTCATACTACTTGCCCCAAGAGGCCATCACAGCCATGCCTACTATTGGCATGGCTGTGATTGGCCAGAGCACCATGTGACCCAGCCTCTATTTAAGCTGGAGTCACATAGCGCCGCCCGTCACTCTGCTCTGATTAGCGTAGGGAGAGGTTGCGGCTGCGACAGTAGGGCGAGATTAGGCAGATTAACTCCTCCAAAGGACTTGATTAACTGATCGATCTGCAGCTGTGGATCATTGAGCTGCTGATCCTCAATTGCTCACTGTTTTTAGGCTGCACAGACCGTTTGTCAGTCACATTTTTCTGGGGTGATCGGCGGCCATTTTGTGTCTTGTGGTGCGCCAGCACAAGCTGCGACCAAGTGCATTTAACCCTCAATGGTGTGGTTGTTTTTTGGCTAAAGCCTACATCAGGGTGAAGCTGTCACACCAAGTGCATTTAACCAGCAATAGTCTGTTCATTTTTTGGCCATATACAAAATCAGGGGCAAGCTGCGCCTGTCACCAAGTGCATTTAACCCTCAATGGTGTGGTTGTTTTTTGGCTAAAGCCTACATCAGGGTGAAGCTGTCACACCAAGTGCATTTAACCAGCAATAGTCTGTTCATTTTTTGGCCATATACTAAATCAGGGGCAAGCTGCGCCTGTCACCAAGTGCATTTAACCCTCAATGGTGTGGTTGTTTTTTGGCTAAAGCCTACATCAGGGTGAAGCTGTCACACCAAGTGCATTTAACCAGCAATAGTCTGTTTATTTTTTGGCCATATCCCAGTCTAATTCTGTCACTAAATCCATACCGGTCACCCAGCGCCTAAATACTAGGCCTCAAATTTATATCCAGCTAAATCTGTCCCTAGTGCTGTAGCTGGGCGAGTTATTTAGTGTCCGTTCAAGCACATTTCTTGTTCTGGGTTGAAATACAATTCCCAATTTAGCAATTTCATAATTTAGTGGTTTCTGCTATATCAGAGCTATTTGAAATCTATCCCTAAAAGGGTATATAATATTCAAGGTGCACATTGGGTCATTCAGAATAACTTCACACACACCCGCTACTGTGTATTTCCAAGTCTAATTCTGTCACTAAACCCATACCTGTCACGCAGCGCCTAAATACTAGGCCTCAAATTTATATCCAGCTAAATCTGTCCCTAGTGCTGTAGCTGGGCGAGTTATTTAGTGTCCGTTCAAGCACATTTCTTGTTCTGGGTTGAAATACAATTCCCAATTTAGCAATTTCATAATTTAGTGGTTTCTGCTATATCAGAGCTATTTGAAATCTATCCCTAAAAGGGTATATAATATTCAAGGTGCACATTGGGTCATTCAGAATAACTTCACACACACCCGCTACTGTGTATTTCCAAGTCTAATTCTGGCACTAAACCCATACCTGTCACCCAGCGCCTAAATACTAGGCCTCAAATTTATATCCCGCTAAATCTGTCCTTAGTGCTGTAGCTGGGCGAGTTATTTAGTGTCCGTTCAAGCACATTTCTTGTTCTGGGTTGAAATACAATTCCCAATTTAGCAATTTCATAATTTAGTGGTTTCTGCTATATCAGAGCTATTTGAAATCTATCCCTAAAAGGGTATATAATATTCAAGGTGCACATTGGGTCATTCAGAATAACTTCACACACACCCGCTACTGTGTATTTCCAAGTCTAATTCTGGCACTAAACCCATACCTGTCACCCAGCGCCTAAATACTAGGCCTCAAATTTATATCCCGCTAAATCTGTCCTTAGTGCTGTAGCTGGGCGAGTTATTTAGTGTCCGTTCAAGCACATTTCTTGTTCTGGGTTGAAATACAATTCCCAATTTAGCAATTTCATAATTTAGTGGTTTCTGCTATATCAGAGCTATTTGAAATCTATCCCTAAAAGGGTATATAATATTCAAGGTGCACATTGGGTCATTCAGAATAACTTCACACACACCCGCTACTGTGTATTTCCAAGTCTAATTCTGGCACTAAACCCATACCTGTCACCCAGCGCCTAAATACTAGGCCTCAAATTTATATCCCGCTAAATCTGTCCTTAGTGCTGTAGCTGGGCGAGTTATTTAGTGTCCGTTCAAGCACATTTCTTGTTCTGGGTTGAAATACAATTCCCAATTTAGCAATTTCATAATTTAGTGGTTTCTGCTATATCAGAGCTATTTGAAATCTATCCCTAAAAGGGTATATAATATTCAAGGTGCACATTGGGTCATTCAGAATAACTTCACACACACCCGCTACTGTGTATTTCCAAGTCTAATTCTGGCACTAAACCCATACCTGTCACCCAGCGCCTAAATACTAGGTCTCAAATTTATATCCTGCTAAATCTGTCCTTAGTGCTGTAGCTGGGCGAGTTATTTAGTGTCCGTTCAAGCACATTTCTTGTTCTGGGTTGAAATACAATTCCCAATTTAGCAATTTCATAATTTAGTGGTTTCTGCTATATCAGAGCTATTTGAAATCTATCCCTAAAAGGGTATATAATATTCAAGGTGCACATTGGGTCATTCAGAATAACTTCACACACACCCGCTACTGTGTATTTCCAAGTCTAATTCTGGCACTAAACCCATACCTGTCACCCAGCGCCTAAATACTAGGCCTCAAATTTATATCCCGCTAAATCTGTCCTTAGTGCTGTAGCTGGGCGAGTTATTTAGTGTCCGTTCAAGCACATTTCTTGTTCTGGGTTGAAATACAATTCCCAATTTAGCAATTTCATAATTTAGTGGTTTCTGCTATATCAGAGCTATTTGAAATCTATCCCTAAAAGGGTATATAATATTCAAGGTGCACATTGGGTCATTCAGAATAACTTCACACACACCCGCTACTGTGTATTTCCAAGTCTAATTCTGGCACTAAACCCATACCTGTCACCCAGCGCCTAAATACTAGGCCTCAAATTTATATCCCGCTAAATCTGTCCTTAGTGCTGTAGCTGGGTGAGTTATTTAGTGTCCGTTCAAGCACATTTCTTGTTCTGGGTTGAAATACAATTCCCAATTTAGCAATTTCATAATTTAGTGGTTTCTGCTATATCAGAGCTATTTGAAATCTATCCCTAAAAGGGTATATAATATTCAAGGTGCACATTGGGTCATTCAGAATAACTTCACACACACCCGCTACTGTGTATTTCCAAGTCTAATTCTGGCACTAAACCCATACCTGTCACCCAGCGCCTAAATACTAGGCCTCAAATTTATATCCCGCTAAATCTGTCCTTAGTGCTGTAGCTGGGCGAGTTATTTAGTGTCCGTTCAAGCACATTTCTTGTTCTGGGTTGAAATACAATTCCCAATTTAGCAATTTCATAATTTAGTGGTTTCTGCTATATCAGAGCTATTTGAAATCTATCCCTAAAAGGGTATATAATATTCAAGGTGCACATTGGGTCATTCAGAATAACTTCACACACACCCGCTACTGTGTATTTCCAAGTCTAATTCTGGCACTAAACCCATACCTGTCACCCAGCGCCTAAATACTAGGCCTCAAATTTATATCCCGCTAAATCTGTCCTTAGTGCTGTAGCTGGGCGAGTTATTTAGTGTCCGTTCAAGCACATTTCTTGTTCTGGGTTGAAATACAATTCCCAATTTAGCAATTTCATAATTTAGTGGTTTCTGCTATATCAGAGCTATTTGAAATCTATCCCTAAAAGGGTATATAATATTCAAGGTGCACATAGGGTCATTCAGAATAACTTCACACACCCGCTACTGTGCATTTCCAAATCTAATTCTGTCACTAAACCCATACCTGTCACCCAGCGCCTAAATACTAGGCCTCAAATTTATATCCCGCTAAATCTCTCGTTACCGCTGTCCTGTTGTGGCTGGGAAAGTTATTTAGTGTCCGTCAAAGCACATTTTTTGTTCTGGGTTGAAATACAATTCCCAATTTAGCAATTTCATAATTTAGTCGTTTCTGCTATATCAGAGCTATTTGAAATCTATCCCTAAAAGGGTAGATCATATTGAAGGTGCACATAGGGTCATTCAGAATAACTTCACACACACGCTTCTGTGCATTTCCAAGTCTAATTCTGTCACTAAATCCATACCGGTCACCCAGCGCCTAAATACTAGGCCTCAAATTTATATCCCGCTGAATTTGAATACAATACATTGGGCCAAATAATATATTTGTTGTTGTGGTGAACCATAACAATGAGAAAAACATCTAGTAAGGGACGCGGACGTGGACATGGTCGTGGTGGTGTTAGTGGACCCTCTGGTGCTGGGAGAGGACGTGGCCGTTCTGCCACATCCACACGTCCTAGTGTACCAACTACCTCAGGTCCCAGTAGCCGCCAGAATTTACAGCGATATATGGTGGGGCCCAATGCCGTTCTAAGGATGGTAAGGCCTGAGCAGGTACAGGCATTAGTCAATTGGGTGGCCGACAGTGGATCCAGCACGTTCACATTATCTCCCACCCAGTCTTCTGCAGAAAGCGCACAGATGGCGCCTGAAAACCAACCCCATCAGTCTGTCACATCACCCCCATGCATACCAGGGAAACTGTCTCAGCCTCAAGTTATGCAGCAGTCTCTTATGCTGTTTGAAGACTCCGCTGGCAGGGTTTCCCAAGGGCATCCACCTAGCCCTTCCCCAGCGGTGAAAGACATAGAATGCACTGACGCACAACCACTTATGTTTCCTGATGATGAGGACATGGGAATACCACCTCAGCATGTCTCTGATGATGACGAAACACAGGTGCCAACTGCTGCGTCTTTCTGCAGTGTGCAGACTGAACAGGAGGTCAGGGATCAAGACTGGGTGGAAGACGATGCAGGGGACGATGAGGTCCTAGACCCCACATGGAATGAAGGTCGTGCCACTGACTTTCACAGTTCGGAGGAAGAGGCAGTGGTGAGACCGAGCCAACAGCGTAGCAAAAGAGGGAGCAGTGGGCAAAAGCAGAACACCCGCCGCCAAGAGACTCCGCCTGCTACTGACCGCCGCCATCTGGGACCGAGCACCCCAAAGGCAGCTTCAAGGAGTTCCCTGGCATGGCACTTCTTCAAACAATGTGCTGACGACAAGACCCGAGTGGTTTGCACGCTGTGCCATCAGAGCCTGAAGCGAGGCATTAACGTTCTGAACCTGAGCACAACCTGCATGACCAGGCACCTGCATGCAAAGCATGAACTGCAGTGGAGTAAACACCTTAAAACCAAGGAAGTCACTCAGGCTCCCCCTGCTACCTCTTCTGCTGCTGCCGCCTCGGCCTATTCTGCTGCTGCCGCCTCGGCCTCTTCCTCCGCCTCTGGAGGAACGTTGGCACCTGCCGCCCAGCAAACAGGGGATGTACCACCAACACCACCACCACCACCTCCGTCACCAAGCGTCTCAACCATGTCACACGCCAGCGTTCAGCTCTCCATCTCACAAACATTTGATAGAAAGCGTAAATTCCCACCTAGCCACCCTCGATCCCTGGCCCTGAATGCCAGCATTTCTAAACTACTGGCCTATGAAATGCTGTCATTTAGGCTGGTGGACACAGACAGCTTCAAACAGCTCATGTCGCTTGCTGTCCCACAGTATGTTGTTCCCAGCCGGCACTACTTCTCCAAGAGAGCCGTGCCTTCCCTGCACAACCAAGTATCCGATAAAATCAAGTGTGCACTGCGCAACGCCATCTGTGGCAAGGTCCACCTAACCACAGATACGTGGACCAGTAAGCACGGCCAGGGACGCTATATCTCCCTAACTGCACACTGGGTAAATGTAGTGGCAGCTGGGCCCCAGGCGGAGAGCTGTTTGGCGCACGTCCTTCCGCCGCCAAGGATCGCAGGGCAACATTCTTTGCCTCCTGTTGCCACCTCCTCCTTCTCGGCTTCCTCCTCCTCTTCTTCCACCTGCTCATCCAGTCAGCCACACACCTTCACCACCAACTTCAGCACAGCCCGGGGTAAACGTCAGCAGGCCATTCTGAAACTCATATGTTTGGGGGACAGGCCCCACACCGCACAGGAGTTGTGGCGGGGTATAGAACAACAGACCGACGAGTGGTTGCTGCCGGTGAGCCTCAAGCCCGGCCTGGTGGTGTGTGATAATGGGCGAAATCTCGTTGCAGCTCTGGGACTAGCCAATTTGACGCACATCCCTTGCTTGGCGCATGTGCTGAATTTGGTGGTGCAGAAGTTCATTCACAACTACCCCGACATGTCAGAGCTGCTGCATAAAGTGCGGGCCGTCTGTTCGCGCTTCCGGCGTTCACATCCTGCTGCTGCTCGCCTGTCTGCGCTACAGCGTAACTTCGGCCTTCCCGCTCACCGCCTCATATGCGACGTGCCCACCAGGTGGAACTCCACCTTGCACATGCTGGACAGACTGTGCGAGCAGCAGCAGGCCATAGTGGAGTTTCAGCTGCAGCACGCACGGGTCAGTCGCACTACAGAACAGCACCACTTCACCACCAATGACTGGGCCTCCATGCGAGACCTGTGTGCCCTGTTGCGCTGTTTCGAGTACTCCACCAACATGGCCAGTGGCGATGACACCGTTATCAGCGTTACAATACCACTTCTATGTCTCCTTGAGAAAACACTTAGGGCGATGATGGAAGAGGAGGTGGCCCAGGAGGAGGAGGAGGAGGAGGAGGAAGAGGGGTCATTTTTAGCACTTTCAGGCCAGTCTCTTCGAAGTGACTCAGAGGGAGGTTTTTGGCAACAGCAGAGGCCAGGTACAAATGTGGCCAGCCAGGGCCCACTACTGGAGGACGAGGAGGACGAGGATGAGGAGGAGGTGGAGGAGGATGAGGATGAAGCATGGTCACAGCGGGGTGGCACCCAACGCAGCTCGGGTCCATCACTGGTGCGTGGCTGGGGGGAAAGGCAGGACGATGACGATACGCCTCCCACAGAGGACAGCTTGTCCTTATCCCTGGGCAGCCTGGCACACATGAGCGACTACATGCTGCAGTGCCTGCGCAACGACAGCAGAGTTGCCCACATTTTAACCTGTGCGGACTACTGGGTTGCCACCCTGCTGGATCCACGCTACAAAGACAATGTGCCCACCTTACTTCCTGCACTGGAGCGTGATAGGAAGATGCGCGAGTACAAGCGCACGTTGGTAGACGCGCTACTGAGAGCATTCCCAAATGTCACAGGGGAACAAGTGGAAGCCCAAGGCCAAGGCAGAGGAGGAGCAAGAGGTCGCCAAGGCAGCTGTGTCACGGCCAGCTCCTCTGAGGGCAGGGTTAGCATGGCAGAGATGTGGAAAACTTTTGTCAACACGCCACAGCTAACTGCACCACCACCTGATACGCAACGTGTTAGCAGGAGGCAACATTTCACTAACATGGTGGAACAGTACGTGTGCACACCCCTCCACGTACTGACTGATGGTTCGGCCCCATTCAACTTCTGGGTCTCTAAATTGTCCACGTGGCCAGAGCTAGCCTTTTATGCCTTGGAGGTGCTGGCCTGCCCGGCAGCCAGCGTTTTGTCTGAACGTGTATTCAGCACGGCAGGGGGCGTCATTACAGACAAACGCAGCCGCCTGTCTACAGCCAATGTGGACAAGCTGACGTTCATAAAAATGAACCAGGCATGGATCCCACAGGACCTGTCCGTCCCTTGTCCAGATTAGACATTAACTACCTCCCCATAACCATATATTATTGGACTCCAGGGCACTTCCTCATTCAATCCTATTTTTATTTTCATTTTACCATTATATTGCGATGCTACCCAAAGTTGAATGAACCTCTCCTCTGCCTGTGTGCTAGGCCTAAATATATGCCAATGGACTGTTGCAGTGGTGGCTGACATGAAGCCTGATTCTCTGCTATGACATGCAGACTAATTCTCTGCTGACATGAAGCCAGATTGTCTGTTACGGGACCTCTCTCCTCTGCCTGGGTGCTGGGCCTAAATTTATGACAATGGACTGTTGCAGTGGTGGCTGACGTGAAGCCTCATTCTCTGCTATGACATGCAGACTGATTCTCTGCTGACATGAAGCCAGATTGTCTGTTACGGGACCTCTCTCCTCTGCCTGTGTGCTAGGCCTAAATATATGCCAATGGACTGTTGCAGTGGTGGCTGACGTGAAGCCTGATTCTCTGCTATGACATGCAGACTGATTCTCTGCTGACATGAAGCCAGATCCTCTGTTACGGGACCTCTCTCCTCTGCCTGTGTGTGTGCTGGGCCTAAATATATGCCAATGGACTGTTGCAGTGGTGGCTGACGTGAAGCCTCATTCTCTGCTATGACATGCAGACTAATTCTCTGCTGACATGAAGACAGATTCTCTGTTACGGGACCTCCCTCCTCTGCCTGGGTGCTGGGCCTAAATATATGCCAATGGACTGTTGCAGTGGTGGCTGACGTGAAGCCTCATTCTCTGCTATGACATGCAGACTGATTCTCTGCTGACATGAAGCCAGATCGTCTGTTACGGGACCTCTCTGCTCTGCCTGTGTGCTAGGCCTAAATATATGCCAATGGACTGTTGCAGTGGTGGGTGACGTGAAGCCTCATTCTCTGCTATGACATGCAGACTGATTCTCTGCTGTCATGAAGCCAGATTGTCTGTTATGGGACCTCTCTGCTCTGCCTGTGTGCTAGGCCTAAATATATGCCAATGGACTGTTGCAGTGGTGGGTGACGTGAAGCCTCATTCTCTGCTATGACATGCAGACTAATTCTCTGCTGACATGAAGACAGATTCTCTGTTACGGGACCTCCCTCCTCTGCCTGGGTGCTGGGCCTAAATATATGCCAATGGACTGTTGCAGTGGTGGGTGACGTGAAGCCTCATTCTCTGCTATGACATGCAGACTGATTCTCTGCTGTCATGAAGCCAGATTGTCTGTTACGGGACCTCTCTGCTCTGCCTGTGTGCTAGGCCTAAATATATGCCAATGGACTGTTGCAGTGGTGGGTGACGTGAAGCCTCATTCTCTGCTATGACATGCAGACTAATTCTCTGCTGACATGAAGACAGATTCTCTGTTACGGGACCTCCCTCCTCTGCCTGGGTGCTGGGCCTAAATATATGCCAATGGACTGTTGCAGTGGTGGGTGACGTGAAGCCTCATTCTCTGCTATGACATGCAGACTGATTCTCTGCTGTCATGAAGCCAGATTGTCTGTTACGGGACCTCTCTGCTCTGCCTGTGTGCTAGGCCTAAATATATGCCAATGGACTGTTGCAGTGGTGGGTGACGTGAAGCCTCATTCTCTGCTATGACATGCAGACTGATTCTCTGCTGACATGAAGCCAGATTGTCTGTTACGGGACCTCTCTCCTCTGCCTGTGTGCTAGGCCTAAATATATGCCAATGGACTGTTGCAGTGGTGGCTGACGTGAAGCCTCATTCTCTGCTATGACATGCAGACTAATTCTCTGCTGACATGAAGCCAGATTGTCTGTTACGGGACCTCTCTCCTCTGCCTGGGTGCTGGGCCTAAATTTATGACAATGGACTGTTGCAGTGGTGGCTGACGTGAAGCCTGATTCTCTGCTATGACATGCAGACTGATTCTCTGCTGACATGAAGCCAGATCCTCTGTTACGGGACCTCTCTCCTCTGCCTGTGTGTGTGCTGGGCCTAAATATATGCCAATGGACTGTTGCAGTGGTGGCTGACGTGAAGCCTCATTCTCTGCTATGACATGCAGACTGATTCTCTGCTGACATGAAGCCAGATTCTCTGTTACGGGACCTCTCTCCTCTGCCTGTGTGTGTGCTGGGCCTAAATATATGCCAATGGACTGTTGCAGTGGTGGCTGACGTGAAGCCTCATTCTCTGCTATGACATGCAGACTAATTCTCTGCTGACATGAAGACAGATTCTCTGTTACGGGACCTCCCTCCTCTGCCTGGGTGCTGGGCCTAAATATATGCCAATGGACTGTTGCAGTGGTGGCTGACGTGAAGCCTCATTCTCTGCTATGACATGCAGACTAATTCTCTGCTGACATGAAGACAGATTCTCTGTTACGGGACCTCTCTCCTCTGCCTGGGTGCCGGGGCCTAAATATCTGAGAATGGACTGTTCCAGTGGTGGGTGACGGGAAGCCAGATTCTCTGCTATGGAACCTCTCTCCAATTGATTTTGGTTAATTTTTATTTATTTAATTTTTAATTTAATTCATTTCCCTATCCACATTTGTTTGCAGGGGATTTACCTACATGTTGCTGCCTTTTGCAGCCCTCTAGCTCTTTCCTGGGCTGTTTTACAGCCTTTTTAGTGCCGAAAAGTTCGGGTCCCCATTGACTTCAATGGGGTTCGGGTTCGGGACGAAGTTCGGATCGGGTTCGGATCCCGAACCCGAACATTTCCGGGATGTTCGGCCGAACTTCTCGAACCCGAACATCCAGGTGTTCGCTCAACTCTAATCATGTGTGATACTGCCTGCTAAGCTGTGTATCTAATCCTATTCTGTGTGATACTGTCTGCTAAGATGCATATCTAATACCAATATGTCTGATTCTGTCTGTTGAGCTGTGTATCTAATCCTATCATGTGTGATACTGTCCGCTGAGCTGTGTATCTAATCCCATTATGTGTGATACTGTCTGCTGAGCTGTGTATCTAATCCTATCATGTGTTATCCTGTCTGCTGAGCTGTGTATCAGTAGTAATAGGGTATATGTTTTGTCAAACTAAAAATTGACAGGTACCATGCCCCCTTTTATACAGATAACCCCGCCCCTTTTATATTGATTGATATTAAGTTTATATTGCTTGATATTGTTTGATATTAACCACCTTCGGACCGCCTAACGCACGGATGCGTCCAGAAGGTGGTTGATTCATTCCTCCTGGACGCATCCGTGCGTCATCTCTCGAGAGCCGAGATTTCCTGTGAACGCGCGCACACAGGCTGTGTGATTTTTTTAACCCCTAACAGGTATATTAGACGCTGTTTTGATAACAGCGTCTAATATACCTGCTACCTGGTCCTCTGGTGGTCCCTTTTGTTTGGATCGACCACCAGAGGACACAGGCAGCTCAGTAAAGTAGCACCAAACACCACTACACTACACTACACCCCCCCTGTCACTTATTAACCCCTTATGAACCCCTGATCACCCCTGATCACCCCATATAAACTCCCTGATTACCCCCCTGTCATTGATCACCCCCCTGTAAAGCTCCATTCAGACGTCTGTATGAGTTTTACGGATCCACGGATACATGGATCGGATCCGCAAAACGCATACGGACGTCTGAATGGAGCCTTACAGGGGGGTGATCACCCATATAGACACCCTGATCACCCCCCTGTCATTGATCACCCTCCTGTCATTAATCACCCCCCTGTAAGGCTCCATTCAGACGTCCGTATGATTTTTACGGATCCACGGATACATGGATCGGATCTGCAAAATGCATACGGACGTCTGAATGGAGCCTTACAGGGGAGTGATCACCCATATAGACATCCTGATCATCCCCCTGTCATTGATCACCCCCCTGTCATTGATCACCCCCCTGTAAGGCTCCATTCAGACATCCGTATGATTTTTACGGATCCACGGATACATGGATCAGATCCGCAAAACGCATACGGACGTCTGAATGGAGCCTTACAGGGGGGTGATCAATGACAGAGGGGTGATCACCCATATAGACTCCCTGATCACCCCCATCATTGATCACCCCCGTGTAAGGCTCCATTCAGACGTCCGTATGATTTTTACGTATCCACGGATACATGGATCGGATCTGCAAAACGCATACAGACGTCTGAATGGAGCCTTACAGGGGGGTGATCAATGACAGAGGGGTGATAACCCATATAGACTCCCTGATCACCCCTGTCATTGATTACCCCCAGTCATTGATCACCCCCCTGTAAGGCTCCATTCAGACGTCCGTATGATTTTTACGGATCCTCGGATACATGGATCGGATCTGCAAAACGCATACAGACGTCTGAATGGAGCCTTACAGGGGGGTGATCAATGACAGAGGGGTGATCACCCATATAGACTCCCTGATCACCCCTGTCATTGATTACCCCCAGTCATTGATCACCCCCCTGTAAGGCTCCATTCAGACGTCCGTATGATTTTTACGGATCCTCGGATACATGGATCGGATCTGCAAAACGCATACAGACGTCTGAATGGAGCCTTACAGGGGGGTGATCAATGACAGAGGGGTGATAACCCATATAGACTCCCTGATCACCCCTGTCATTGATTACCCCCAGTCATTGATCACCCCCGTGTAAGGCTCCATTCAGACGTCCGTATGATTTTTACGTATCCACGGATACATGGATCGGATCTGCAAAACGCATACAGACGTCTGAATGGAGCCTTACAGGGGGGTGATCAATGACAGAGGGGTGATCACCCATATAGACTCCCTGATCACCCCTGTCATTGAGTACCCCCCGTCATTGATCACCCCCCTGTAAGGCTCCATTCAGACGTCCGTATGATTTTTACGGATCCTCGGATACATGGATCGGATCCGCAAAACGCATTTGGACGTCTGAATGGAGCCTTACAGGGGGGTGATCACCCATATAGACACCCTGATCACCCCCCTGTCATTGATCACCCCCTTGTCATTGATCATTGTCGTATGATTTTTACGGATCCACGGATCAATGGATCGGATCCGCTAAACACATACGGACATCTGAATGGAGCCTTACAGGGGGGTAATCAATGACAGGGGGGTGATCACCTCATATACACTCCCTGATCACCCCCCTGTCATTGATCACCCCCCTGTAAGGCTCCATTCAGATGTCCGTATGTGTTTTGCGGATCCGATCCATGTATCCGTGGATCCGTAAAAATCATACGGACGTCTGAATGGAGCCTTACAGGGGGGTGATCAATGACAGGGGGTGATTAATGACAGGGGGTTGATCAGGGAGTCTATATGGGTGATAACCCCCCTGTCATTGATCACCCCCCCCCCCCCTGTAAGGCTCCATTCAGACTTTTTTTGGCCCAAGTTAGCGGAAATTTTTTATTTTTTTTTCTTCTTACAAAGTCTCGTTCCACTAACTTGTGTCAAAAAATAAAATCTCACATGAACTCACCATACCCCTCACGGAATCCAAATGCGTAAAATTCTTTAGACATTTATATTCCAGACTTCTTCTCACGCTTTAGGGCCCCTAAAATGCCAGGGCAGTATAAATACCCCACATGTGACCCCATTTCGGAAAGAAGACACCCCAAGGTATTCCGTGAGGGGCATGGCGAGTTCCTAGAATTTTTTATTTTTTGTCACAAGTTAGCGGAAAATGATGATTTATTTTTTCTTTTTCTTACAAAGTCTCATATTCCACTAACTTGTGACAAAAAAAAAAAAATTTGAGGAACTCGCCATGCCCCTCTTGGAACACCCTGGGGTGTCTTCTTTCCAAAATGGGGTCACTTGTGGGGTAGTTATACTGCCCTGACATTTTAGGGGCCCATATGCGTGAGAAGTAGTTTGCAATCAAAATCTGTAAAAAATGACCGGTGAAATCCAAAAGGTGCTCTTTGGAATGTGTGCCCCTTTGCCCACCTAGGCTACAAAAAAGTGTCACACATCTGGTATCGCCGTACGCGGGAGAAGTTGGGGAATGTGTTTTGGCGTGTCATTTTACATATACCCATGCTGGGTGAGAGAAATATCTTGGCAAAAGACAACATTTCCCATTTTTTTATACAAAGTTGGCATTTGACCAAGATATTTATCTCACCCAGCATGGGTATATGTAAAATGACACCCCAAAACACATCCCCCAACTTCTCCTGAGTACGGCGATACCAGATGTGTGACACTTTTTTGCAGCCTAGGTGGGCAAAGGGGCACACATTCCAAAGAGCACCTTTCGGATTTCACCGGTCATTTTTTACAGATTTTGATTGCAAACTACTTCTCACGCATATGGGCCCCTAAATTGCCAGGGCAGTATAACTACCCCACAAGTGACCCTATTTTGGAAAGAAGACACCTCAGGTATTCCGTGAGGGGCATGGCAAGTTCCTAGAATTTTTTGTCACAAGTTAGTGGAATATGAGACTTTGTAAGAAAAAAATAAAATAAAAAATAAATCATCATTTTCCGCTAACTTGTGACAAAAAATAAAAAGTTCTATGAACTCACTATGCCCATCAGTGAATACCTTAGGGTGTCTACTTTCCGAAATGGGGTCATTTGTGGGGTGTTTGTACTGTCTGGGCATTGTAGAACCTCAGGAAACATGACAGGTGCTCAGAAAGTCAGAGCTGTTTCAAAAAGCGGAAATTCACATTTTTGTACCATAGTTAAACGCTATAACTTTTACCCAAACCATTTTATTTTTACCCAAAACATTTTTTTATCAAAGACATGTAGAACAATAAATTTAGCGAAAAAGACTTTTTTTTTTGCAAAATTTTACAGCTGAAAGTGAAAAATGCATTTTTTTTGCAAAAAAATCGTTAAATTTCGATTAATAACAAAAAAGTAAAAATGTCAGCAGCAATGAAATACCACCAAATGAAAGCTCTATTAGTGAGAAGAAAAAGAGGTAAAATTCATTTGGGTGGTAAGTTGCATGACCGAGCAATAAACGGTGAAAGTAGTGTAGTGCAGAAGTGTAAAATGTGGCCTGGTCATTAAGGGGGTTTCAGCTAGCGGGGTTGAAGTGGTTAAGTTTATATTGCTTGATATTGCTTGATATTAAGTTTATAGTGCTTGATATTGCTTGATATTAAGTTTACAGTGCTTGATATTGCTTGATATTTAGTTTATATTGCTTGATATTGCTCGATATTAAGTTTATATTGCTTGATATTGCTTGATATTAAGTTTTATTTTGCTTGATATTAAGTTTATTTTACTTGATATTGATTGATATTAAGTTTTTTATTGCTTGATATTAAGTTTATATTGCTTGATATTGCTTGATATTAAATTTATATTGCTTGATATTGAATTTATATTGCTACATATTAAATTGATAGTGCTTAATAATAATTTAATTCAATAATAGCATTAAAAAGCAAAGGATGACAAATTTAATATCAAGCAATATAAATCAATATAAGCTTAATATCATATGTTTCGTTAAACTGAAAGTGATAGGTACCACGCCCCCTTTTATACAGATAATCCCGTCCTTTTATATTGCTTAATATTAAGTTTATATTGCCTGATATTGCTTGATATTAAGTTTATATTGCTTGTTATTAAGTTTATATTGCTTGATATTGCTTGATATTAAGTTTTATATTGATTGATATTAAGTTTATATTGCTAGATATTGCTTGATATTAAGTTTTATATTGTCTGATATTAAGTTTATATTGCTTGATATTGCTTGATATTAAATTTATTTAGCTTTATATTAAATTTATGTTGCTAGATATTAAATTGATAGTGCTAAATATTAATTTAATTTAATAATAGCATTAAAAAGCAAAGGATGACAAAGGATGTTTAAGAAAAGCTTTATTCATTTGTTCCTTATTTACAACAGTCCTGTAGGGACAGACATGTTTGATTGTAATTACAGCATCGTATACATAAGCATTTCATGCGTTTTGTTACAAATGAGCGCACAATATGGTCATTTTTTCTAAAATCGTTAGTGAACATTTTTAACACATTTTCAAAAGACATTCCTTTAGTGAGACATTGTAAGATATAGATACAGTAATGGCCGCAGACCGTACTAACGGCGTCTTGTATTTGTCTGTTTTGATACCTTATAGTCTTGGAATTTTGATATAAAAACTGCATAAAGTCGCCAGGAAATATTTCATTTGCGGGTGATAAACCATAACTCTAAAAAAATAGATACATCAATTGGGTATAATATAATTAAAATCCAATGCTTCCCCCGCTGAAACTAATTATCTGTATTTACAATGTATGCAGCGGGCCTGTCGATGATTTTCCCCCCTGGTAATAAATCGCACGGAAATATACCTTTAAATATGCATCTGGCGTTAATATCAGCTATAATAACAAAGGCAATTTCATAATTATTCATGTTTATTGAAAATCATATAAAACCTCCCGCCGATTATTTATTTCAATCATATTTTCATGAATTGAATATACAATTATGTTAATTGTGTTCGCAAGTGGTTCTGAAAATCTAATTTCAGCTCTTAGATTGCCAGTTTTTACTAGAGATAAATGACCGCCGAGCTCTTGATCCGGCGATAAATCAAAAGAAAACAAAGTGTAACCGTTCAAAAACTCGTGCCGATCCACAGATAAAGCGTTGTCGGCCCTGTGGTTCCCCGAAATATGTACTAGGGCCATATATTCACGAACAGCTGATTCATCTTGGAAGTTAGGTTGAAAAGGTTTTGCCGGTATCTGTTGACCATCCAAATATAAGGCTGCATAAATCACATTATAGTGGTTAAAGCACAAAGGATTTCTTTGGTAACTCCCGGAAAATGATTCAAAAACGCTAGTATTACTGTTTTTGGTAGGTTTCCGAAAAAAGATTCTCGTGGTTAGATATGTGAGTACCGGCGGGTACGCTATGCACTTTAAGCGACGCCCGATCGATCGAGTACTTTGCGTTAGCGGTTAACAGAGCGCGACTGTGTCCGATTCTTACAGCTGGCGATACTTGAACTCTTTTGACAAACAGGGAAGCGTTCTGTATTTGGACTTTAAAATGGGGCGCCTCGGCCGACATAAGGCATAAAGTGTCTTTGTTTCTGGTCAATTTTATCTTTAGATCTAAAACGTTCTGTATTAACTTCGGCTGATTAAATATATCGGCGTAAATAGGTCCCATTAATTCCACACTTCTAGAGCGTGCGGAATACTGGCCTCTCTTGCTGAAACTAACATTACGCCCGTCGAGAACCCGGTCAACATGATGTCCCGCTGTGTCTTTATAGAATAAACCGGCTGTAAATTGGGACACTAAAGTTTGTGAGTTGTAATTTATTAGGGCCTCTATATACGCTCTATACGTATAAAGGTTGTCGCTTCTTGAAAATCAACATGTCGCCGAGCGTTATATCCAGTTGATTAAAAAGACTCGCTATAGGGTAGTTAATAAGTGCAACGCAGGATCCTTCTGGTATGGTTGTGTTATCAGGATTAACGATTCTGCAAATGATGTGTAACAATGTGTTATTAAGGTCTTAATAATATTTACCGCTGCCCGTGATGTAGAATTCCAAAGGTGCATTGTCAGTGATAGTGGCGATTGGTTGCACTTCTACATAAAGCGATTTTTCAATGCTTGTTTGTGTAGGCTGTATTTGAAAGATGTCCAACTCTGATTTGGCATACTCGGCGGATGCACGAAAGCCATAGCGTATGACTAGAAGAAGTCGCTCGGTGAACGACTTCTTGTTTTCTGGCGGCGATGTCTCTTAGGTTGTGATACTTTATTCATAAAAGTTGGTAAGACAATGGCAGCGCATTCACGTTTTCTTTTACGCATTTTTTTACGTATTTGTATGACCCCAGAGTCCTCCTGGCCATGCGTCGCCCTATTTATACGATCCATAAAGGCAGTCGACGCCGTAGTGACAACGTCTTTAGCGATGTTACGGGCGGCTGTTTTCACATGTGGTTTTACAAGCTCCACGCCTTTCTTAAATAGAAGAACGAGACGCCGGAACAGACCCCGAAATAACCCGGCGAGTCCAGAACCATGCATGAATTCAGTACCGTGAAATCCGTTATGTAATATTGCGTATACGCGTCCGGGTCACCGTACACTCTCTGGGACAACATTTTAATGCGTCGTCACAGTGCGTGGTCTAAAGTGTAATCGCACAATAGTATTACCTATGTAATATTGCGTATACGCGTCCGGGTCACCGTACACTCTCTGGGACAACATTTTAATGCGTCGTCACAGCGCGTGGTCTAAAGTGTGATCGCACAATAGTATTACCGCATTTGAATTTAACAGGTTTAGCCTGATTCGTGAGTATAGATACTGTATAGATATTGTAACCGTGTCAAAATGATGCTTACAAACAGGTATATAGTCCGGCCGGTGATACTTTTGCGTGACTATATCACCATTTTTACCGCCTAACTCGACAGTTCTTAAAAGTTGTACGTAACTATCGCCAACAAGTTGATGTTGGACGATATCTGTACAAACAAACAATGTATAAAAACCGGCTTTAATATTGGGATACATTTTTTCTCTTTTGATGAAACTAGAGCAATCCCCTTTATACCACCAGCTTGATGTTCTAAAACATGTAATCCGGGTCCTTTGTAGCGGAGAGCGATGTGCTCGGTGTCCACATTCTTGAGCGACGGGGCTTGCGAATACCCCGGCAGCCCCAAAATATTCCCGAACTTCACACAAGGCATGAACTTGTATAATGGTGAATTCATTACATAAACGGTTCTGTCAATATTGTCGTATCTTAGACACAGTTGATCGGGATGTATTTTTATAGATTCAAGTTTGCTATTAATGGCTTTGATGAGCTCGTGCATGTTGGAGTAATAACCCGATTTAACAAAAAACTCGCTGATCGGCTCGTCACGCTGCGCGATGTAGAATTCACCATCTCCGGGGCCAAAGGTTTCCCACGTATGTGGATACTGAATCTCCACTAAAGCCACTTCGTAAGGACCGCGAAGATGGACCATTTTAGCTAACTTAGTTTACAGACTCATCAACTGTTTTTCAGGCACCCAAGAGTTAAACTTTTCAGGGTATCCTATCCACTTTACAAAACACAACGTTTTGACCCGAACTTTCTTCTTTTTCAGTATTTTTTCTATCCTGTAAACCCGTAGCTTGTCGAGAGGTACTTTTTGGACTTCCTCCGGGTAGAACGAGCCTTAAATAAACTTGTCTGACAGGTCTTTCAACTTATAAAGGCCTGAGGCCCCTAGTGCTTACAGCTTAAATTTTAAATATCTCGTCCGTATAGGTTTGTTCATACCCCTTTGTGAAAACCCCTTTATAGCGCACAATTCTAACATGATCACCAATATTTAATACCGGTTTAACTTTTTTAATAGTAGCGTAATAACCGTAGGTATTTTTCCATACGCCTAAAGAGTTCTCTTTTGTAACATCAACGGGGCGCCACCTTATAGTTCTGTGGTATGTGCAGTTATAACTATACACCAGGTCTTGTAACTTGTCAATGTACCTGTACGTGTTTTGTTCTCTAAGATAGCGCCACATTTTGGTTTTTAGCGTTCTATTAAAACGTTCGTTCAACGCTGCCTTAACAGCATTTGTAGTTAAAAAATGATGTATTTTATAGGTTACACAAAGACGCCTCATAGGGTTGTTTATAAACTCACGGCCCCAATCAGTCTGTAGCTTTCTGGGGGCTCGTCCGCTTAACTTAAATATCTGATCAAAAGCGGAAGCCACTGTAGCGCCGGACTAATTTGACAGGCCCGACACCCAAGCATATTTAGATAGAATATCAACGACCGTAAGCAGGTATTTTACACCATTATTTTCTTCAGAAAAATCCATCATCGACACAAGATCTGCCTGCGATTGAGCATCTATATCAGACACCATAACCTTGTTTCTTGTAAAGGATTTTTTAACAGGTTTGTACAATGTGTAAGTATCCTCGTTGCTCATCGAGTTTGTTACAGAGTGTTTTCTTATTCCAAATTTCCGGACTTCTCTGAATAAGGCTTCCACGCCCCAATAAGAGCCGACAGCTTTTGGCGTGTAGTACTGTTTTCTCAATATTTTGGCATTTGCATGCATTTTAGTAGTGTTTTAAGCAGCGTCTACTCAACAACGCGTCCTAACTGTTTATATAATTTTAAATATTCAAGCTAGTATATTTATTGTAAAAAGAAAAAACAGACTACATTTTATTTAAAACAGTTTATGTATAGTAAATAAAACATTATAAGACATTAAAAATCAGAGGTAGTCAGATGCACAAGTTTGTGTACCCACCAAATCGGGGTGCCCACAGTCAAGTAGTATCACCCCACTACTCAAAACAGTATAACAGCAATCAATAGAAGACTGGGCACACCACAAGATATTAAGCCAAAAATTTAATCGATTAAGACAGTTTAAAAATTAAAGACAATATCTATAAAATTTGAAATGAAATAAATATTACCATTAGAATAATCTTAATAAGTACATATTGTGACAATAAAACCTATTAGTACACTGAGGATCCTGATGAGTAATAAATAAATCAGCTGATTGTGAGCACGATGGCCCAGCCGATCTACAATATTTAAAAGATACTCAGTCACTGGTAGTGAAGACGAAATCCTTAACGGTAGCAGCACGGCAATTAAATATCAAAGTTACTGTAAATCTATATCCCTTTTTGGCAGGGTAGTTGAAAGTCTGCGGCGCCAGCAAGCGGCCCTTGTACCACCTTGATAGCGCCTGCAGTAATTCCCGCAACAACCGACCTGCACAACAACCAGAGAACAGTACAAAAGCAGTTTAAAATGACAGTTTCTATGAACTATTGAATGTTAATGCACTATAAACCTGAGGAAAACAGAAAAAATGGTTTGCGCAGCAGCTCAAAAGATTGTATCATTTGGAAGATACTAAGTCATTCATAATGGAATCAATGTCCTGAAGAAAATAACATGAAGCAAGTAGCAGCACAGTATCGGACAAAATGGAATAGATGATAAAATAGCTGTGAATTCCTATCGTTGATTATAAAAGTAGTTGTCAGTCCATATCTCTGGTAAGCGGCTTTGTACCACCTTTATAGCGCCTGCAATGAAAGTTTGGAATATAGTAACCAACTAACATACGGCGGCGTCCCGCTGCATGTAAGTCCCAGCAGTGTCCCGCTGGCAGGAGCTAAATTATATACTCAGTAACACCGACCTAAGGTTGGAACGGTCTTACCCGCTTGGAGTGACCCCAGCCGCCCTGCGATGTTCAGGTGGAGATTTCCTTTTCCTCCACCAAGGTTTCGTTTGCCGCGTCGTGGATCGGTGCGTGTGAGTCCGCCGGTTTGGCTTCGGACCCAATTCAGTAAAGCTTTCCACGCGGACCTTCAACGAATGGTCGGCAGAGGTCTTATTCTTTGTGTAGTGCACTACTCCTTGGAACGATGGGGGGTCTGACCAGATGCGTTTCGGGGTTAGAGTATCCCCTTCTTCAGTGGTTATTATAAGACATTACACACAAAGAAATTTTATACACGTGCAAAGTAAAAAATGTATGTAAAACAAATAAAAATATTATAAGCTGTTTAATACAAAGATAGTTTATATACAATCGCCAAGGTACGAAAATTTGCAACGTTAACCAAGCCGCTTGCAACAAAGGCGAGAGCCTCTTTTTAGGCAGTAATGAGCCATGCGTCGACACAGTAGGCGATGTTAATAACACCGGCGGTGTAAAAGGGCTTTGCGCCTCGTCAAAGGGATCACTCAGCAACCTCTTTTTCAAATTATCGAAAAGTTATCTTGTTCTTGTATTACCGATAACCGTTGACGGGCATTCAGCTGTGCGATAGTCTCCATAAAATAGTCCCAACCGTGAGGTTTAATCTTAGGCAACCCGTGACTCTGGGTAGCTGTTCGAATCAGGTCAATAATGTTGGATCCGGGTACAGTTTGTTGTTTGTAAATGAATCCAACCACAGCGTTCCAGTACGGCCTATTACCTGAGCGGTACAGTTTACTTAACAATAGTTCGGCATTTTTTCTATAACGTGTATTAATACTGTCAAGTATCTCGTTAGTATCTGTGCTGATTGAGGTTGCATTTGACAATTGTTGTTGATCGGTTTGCGGCTGTGTAATCAGAGTTAAAGTCGACATTTCTTTACCAGCTGTTTGTTGAGCATTAAGTACCTCTGTAACACTGCTGTGTATCTCTTAATTTTTTAATTATATGAAAGGTCATTTCTGTGTAGTATTTCGCTAATCTCATCATCTAATCGTCGTATGGCTGTTTGGCGCAATTTTTCCAATATATTTTTTTGTCGCTCTTTAAGAGGGATCTTTCCTTTAACCCCTTAAGGCCCTATTTCACCTTAAGGACTTGGCCATTTTTTGGAAATCTGAATTATGTCATTTTAAGTGCTCATAACTTTAAAACACTTTGACTTATCCAGGCCATTCTGAGATAGTTTTTTTGTCACATATTGTACTTCATGACACTGGTAAAATGAAGTAAAAAAATAATAATTTATTTGCATAAAAAAATACCAAATTTACAACAAAAAAATTGAAAAATTTGCAAATTTCAAAGTTTTAGTTTCTCTACTTCTGTAATACATAGTAATACCCCTAAACATTGTAATGACTTTACATTCCCCATATGTCTACTTCATGTTTGAATTATTTTGGGAATGATATTTTATTTTTTGGGGATGTTACAAGTAGGGATGAGCGAACTCGAACTGTATAGTTCGGGTTCGTACCGAATTTTGGGGTGTCCGTGACACGGACCCGAACCCGGACATTTTCGTAAAAGTCCGGGTTCGGGTTCGGTGTTCGTCGCTTTCTTGGCGCTTTTGTGATGCTTTCTTGGCGCTTTTTGAAAGGCTGCAAAGCAGCCAATCAACAAGCGTCATACTACTTGCCCCAAGAGGCCGTCACAGCCATGCCTACTATTGGCATGGCTGTGATTGGCCAGAGCACCATGTGACCCAGCCTCTATTTAAGCTGGAGTCACATAGCGCCGCCCGTCACTCTGCTCTGATTAGCAGTAGGGAGAGGTTGCGGATGCGACAGTAGGGCGAGATTAGGCAGATTAACTCCTCCAAAGGACTTCACTTGATTAATCGATCGATCTGCAGCTGTGCATCATTGAGCTGCTGAAATTCAAATGCTCACTCACTGTTTTTAGGCTGCCCAGACCGTTTGTCAGTCACTTTTTTCTGGGGTGATCGGCGGCCATTTTGTGTCTTGTGCGGTGCTGCGACCAAGTGCATCCAAGCTGCGACCAAGTGCATTTAACCCTCAATGGTGTGGTTGTTTTTTGGCTAAAGCCTACATCAGGGTGAAGCTGTCACACCAAGTGCATTTAACCAGCAATAGTCTGTTCATTTTTTGGCCATATACTAAATCAGGGGCAAGCTGCGCCTGTCACCAAGTGCATTTAACACTCAATGGTGTGGTTGTTTTTTGGCTAAAGCCTACATCAGGGTGAAGCTGTCACACCAAGTGCATTTAACCAGCAATAGTCTGTTTATTTTTTGGCCATATACTACATCAGGGGCAAGCTGCGCCCGTCACCAAGTGCATTTAACCCTCAGTAGTGTGGTTCGTCAAGCTGTGACACCAAGTGCATTTAACCAGCAATAGTCTGTTCATTTTTTGGCCATATACTAAATCAGGGGCAAGCTGCGCCCGTCACCAAATGCATTTAACCAGCAATAGTCTGTTCATTTTTTGGCCATATACTACATCAGGGGCAAGCTGCGCCCGTCACCAAGTGCATTTAACCCTCAGTAGTGTGGTTGGTCAAGCTATCACACCAAGTGCATTTAACCAGCAATAGTCTGTTCATTTTTTGGCCATATACTAAATCAGGGGCAAGCTGCGCCCGTCACCAAGTGCATTTAACCAGCAATAGTCTGTTCATTTTTTGGCCATATACTACATCAGGGGCAAGCTGCGCCCGTCACCAAGTGCATTTAACCCTCAGTAGTGTGGTTGGTCAAGCTATCACACCAAGTGCATTTAACCAGCAATAGTCTGTTCATTTTTTGGCCATATACTAAATCAGGGGCAAGCTGCGCCCGTCACCAAGTGCATTTAACCAGCAATAGTGTGGTTATTTTTTGGCCATATCCCAGTCTAATTCTGTCACTAAATCCATACCGGTCACCCAGCGCCTAAATACTAGGCCTCAAATTTATATCCCGCTAAATCTCTCGTTACCGCTGTCCTGTTGTGGCTGGGAAAGTTATTTAGTGTCCGTCAAAGCACATTTTTTGTTCTGGGTTGAAGTACAATTCCCAATTTAGCAATTTCATAATTTAGTGGTTCCTGCTATATCAGAGCTATTTGAAATCTATCCCTAAAAGGGTATATAATATTCAAGGTGCACATAGGGTCATTCAGAATAACTTCACACACACGCTACTGTGCATTTCCAAGTCTAATTCTGTCGCTAAATCCATACCGGTCACCCAGCGCCTAAATACTAGGCCTCAAATTTATATCCCGCTAAATCTCTCGTTACCGCTGTCCTGTTGTGGCTGGGAAAGTTATTTAGTGTCCGTCAAAGCACATTTTTTGTACTGGGTTGAAATACAATTCCCAATTTAGCAATTTCATAATTTAGTGGTTTCTGCTATATCAGAGCTATTTGAAATCTATCCCTAAAAGGGTATATAATATTCAAGGTGCACATAGGGTCATTCAGAATAACTTCACACACATGCTACTGTGCATTTCCAAGTCTAATTCTGTTAGTAAATCCATACCGGTCACCCAGCGCCTAAATACTAGGCCTCAAATTTATATCCCGCTGAATTTGAATACAATACATTGGGCCAAATAATATTTTTGTTGTTGTGGTGAACCATAACAATGAGAAAAACATCTAGTAAGGGACGCGGACGTGGACATGGTCGTGGTGGTGTTAGTGGACCCTCTGGTGCTGGGAGAGGACGTGGCCGTTCTGCCACATCCACACGTCCTAGTGTACCAACTACCTCAGGTTCCAGTAGCTGCCAGAATTTACAGCGATATATGGTGGGGCCCAATGCCGTTCTAAGGATGGTAAGGCCTGAGCAGGTACAGGCATTAGTCAATTGGGTGGCCGACAGTGGATCCAGCACGTTCACATTATCTCCCACCCAGTCTTCTGCAGAAAGCGCACAGATGGCGCCTGAAAACCAACCCCATCAGTCTGTCACATCACCCCCATGCATACCAGGGAAACTGTCTCAGCCTCAAGTTATGCAGCAGTCTCTTATGCTGTTTGAAGACTCCGCTGGCAGGGTTTCCCAAGGGCATCCACCTAGCCCTTCCCCAGCGGTGAAAGATATAGAATGCACTGACGCACAACCACTTATGTTTCCTGATGATGAGGACATGGGAATACCACCTCAGCATGTCTCTGATGATGACGAAACACAGGTGCCAACTGCTGCGTCTTTCTGCAGTGTGCAGACTGAACAGGAGGTCAGGGATCAAGACTGGGTGGAAGACGATGCAGGGGATGATGAGGTCCTAGACCCCACATGGAATGAAGGTCGTGCCACTGACTTTCACAGTTCGGAGGAAGAGGCAGTGGTGAGACCGAGCCAACAGCGTAGCAAAAGAGGGAGCAGTGGGCAAAAGCAGAACACCCGCCGCCAAGAGACTCCGCCTGCTACTGCCCGCCGCCATCTGGGACCGAGCACCCTAAAGGCAGCTTCAAGGAGTTCCCTGGCATGGCACTTCTTCAAACAATGTGCTGACGACAAGACCCGAGTGGTTTGCACGCTGTGCCATCAGAGCCTTAAGCGAGGCATTAACGTTCTGAACCTGAGCACAACCTGCATGACCAGGCACCTGCATGCAAAGCATGAACTGCAGTGGAGTAAACACCTTAAAACCAAGGAAGTCACTCAGGCTCCCCCTGCTACCTCTTCTGCTGCTGCCGCCTCGGCCTCTTCTGCTGCTGCCGCCTCGGCCTCTTCCTCCGCCTCTGGAGGAACGTTGGCACCTGCCGCCCAGCAAACAGGGGATGTACCACCAACACCACCACCACCACCTCCGTCACCAAGCGTCTCAACCATGTCACACGGCAGCGTTCAGCTCTCCATCTCACAAACATTTGAGAGAAAGCGTAAATTCCCACCTAGCCACCCTCGATCCCTGGCCCTGAATGCCAGCATTTCTAAACTACTGGCCTATGAAATGCTGTCATTTAGGCTGGTGGACACAGACAGCTTCAAACAGCTCATGTCGCTTGCTGTCCCACAGTATGTTGTTCCCAGCCGCCACTACTTCTCCAAGAGAGCCGTGCCTTCCCTGCACAACCAAGTATCCGATAAAATCAAGTGTGCACTGCGCAACGCCATCTGTGGCAAGGTCCACCTAACCACAGATACGTGGACCAGTAAGCACGGCCAGGGACGCTATATCTCCCTAACTGCACACTGGGTAAATGTAGTGGCAGCTGGGCCCCACGCGGAGAGCTGTTTGGCGCACGTCCTTCCGCCGCCAAGGATCGCAGGGCAACATTCTTTGCCTCCTGTTGCCACCTCCTCCTTCTCGGCTTCCTCCTCCTCTTCTTCCACCTGCTCATCCAGTCAGCCACACACCTTCACCACCAACTTCAGCACAGCCCGGGGTAAACGTCAGCAGGCCATTATGAAACTCATATGTTTGGGGGACAGGCCCCACACCGCACAGGAGTTGTGGCAGGGTATAGAACAACAGACCGACGAGTGGTTGCTGCCGGTGAGCCTCAAGCCCGGCCTGGTGGTGTGCGATAATGGGCGAAATCTCGTTGCAGCTCTGGGACTAGCCAATTTGACGCACATCCCTTGCTTGGCGCATGTGCTGAATTTGGTGGTGCAGAAGTTCATTCACAACTACCCCGACATGTCAGAGCTGCTGCATAAAGTGCGGGCCGTCTGTTCGCGCTTCCGGCGTTCACATCCTGCTGCTGCTCGCCTGTCTGCGCTACAGCGTAACTTCGGCCTTCCCGCTCACCGCCTCATATGCGACGTGCCCACCAGGTGGAACTCCACCTTGCACATGCTGGACAGACTGTGCGAGCAGCAGCAGGCCATAGTGGAGTTTCAGCTGCAGCACGCACGGGTCAGTCGCACTACAGAACAGCACCACTTCACCACCAATGACTGGGCCTCCATGCGAGACCTGTGTGCCCTGTTGCGCTGTTTCGAGTACTCCACCAACATGGCCAGTGGCGATGACGCCGTTATCAGCGTTACAATACCACTTCTATGTCTCCTTGAGAAAACACTTAGGGCGATGATGCAAGAGGAGGTGGCCCAGGAGGAGGAGGAGGAGGAGGAGGAGGAAGAGGGGTCATTTTTAGCACTTTCAGGCCAGTCTCTTCGAAGTGACTCAGAGGGAGGTTTTTGGCAACAGCAGAGGCCAGGTACAAATGTGGCCAGACAGGGCCCACTACTGGAGGACGAGGAGGACGAGGATGAGGAGGAGGAGGATGAGGATGAAGCATGGTCACAGCGGGGTGGCACCCAACGCAGCTCGGGTCCATCACTGGTGCGTGGCTGGGGGGAAAGGCAGGACGATGACGATACGCCTCCCACAGAGGACAGCTTGTCCTTACCCCTGGGCAGCCTGGCACACATGAGCGACTACATGCTGCAGTGCCTGCGCAACGACAGCAGAGTTGCCCACATTTTAACCTGTGCGGACTACTGGGTTGCCACCCTGCTGGATCCACGCTACAAAGACAATGTGCCCACCTTACTTCCTGCACTGGAGCGTGATAGGAAGATGCGCGAGTACAAGCGCACGTTGGTAGACGCGCTACTGAGAGCATTCCCAAATGTCACAGGGGAACAAGTGGAAGCCCAAGGCCAAGGCAGAGGAGGAGCAAGAGGTCGCCAAGGCAGCTGTGTCAATGCCAGCTCATTTGAGGGCAGGGTTAGCATGGCAGAGATGTGGAAAACTTTTGTCAACACGCCACAGCTAACTGCACCACCACCTGATACGCAACGTGTTAGCAGGAGGCAACATTTCACTAACATGGTGGAACAGTACGTGTGCACACCCCTCCACGTACTGACTGATGGTTCGGCCCCATTCAACTTCTGGGTCTCTAAATTGTCCACGTGGCCAGAGCTAGCCTTTTATGCCTTGGAGGTGCTGGCCTGCCCGGCGGCCAGCGTTTTGTCTGAACGTGTATTCAGCACGGCAGGGGGCGTCATTACAGACAAACGCAGCCGCCTGTCTACAGCCAATGTGGACAAGCTGACGTTCATAAAAATTAACCAGGCATGGATCCCACAGGATCTGTCCGTCCCTTGTCCAGATTAGACATTAACTACCTCCCCTTAACCATATATTATTGGACTCCAGGGCACTTCCTCATTCAATCCTATTTTTATTTTCATTTTACCATTATATTGCGAGGCTACCCAAAGTTGAATGAACCTCTCCTGTGTCTGGGTGCCGGGGCCTAAATATATGCCAATGGACTGTTCCAATGTTGGGTGACGTGAAGCCTGATTCTCTGCTATGACATGCAGAATGATTCTCTGCTGACATGAAGCCAGATTGTCTGTTACGGGACCTCTCTCCTCTGCCTGTGTGCTGGGCCTAAATATATGCCAATGGACTGTTGCAGTGGTGGCTGACGTGAAGCCTCATTCTCTGCTATGACATGCAGACTAATTCTCTGCTGACATGAAGACAGATTCTCTGTTACGGGACCTCTCTTCTCTGCCTGTGTGCTGGGCCTAAATATATGCCAATGGACTGTTGCAGTGGTGGCTGACGTGAAGCCTCATTCTCTGCTATGACATGCAGACTGATTCTCTGCTGACATGAAGCCAGATTCTCTGTTACGGGACTTCCCTCCTCTGCCTGGGTGCTGGGCCTAAATATATGCCAATGGACTGTTGCAGTGGTGGCTGACGTGAAGCCTCATTCTCTGCTATGACATGCAGACTGATTCTCTGCTGACATGAAGCCAGATTCTCTGTTACGGGACCTCCCTCCTCTGCCTGGGTGCTGGGCCTAAATATATGCCAATGGACTGTTGCAGTGGTGGCTGACGTGAAGCCTCATTCTCTGCTATGACATGCAGACTAATTCTCTGCTGACATGAAGACAGATTCTCTGTTACGGGACCTCTCTCCTCTGCCTGTGTGTGTGCTGGGCCTAAATATATGCCAATGGACTGTTGCAGTGGTGGCTGACGTGAAGCCTCATTCTCTGCTATGACATGCAGACTGATTCTCTGCTGACATGAAGACAGATTCTCTGTTACGGGACCTCCCTCCTCTGCCTGGGTGCTGGGCCTAAATATATGCCAATGGACTGTTGCAGTGGTGGCTGACGTGAAGCCTCATTCTCTGCTATGACATGCAGACTGATTCTCTGCTGACATGAAGACAGATTCTCTGTTACGGGACCTCCCTCCTCTGCCTGGGTGCTGGGCCTAAATATATGCCAATGGACTGTTGCAGTGGTGGCTGACGTGAAGCCTCATTCTCTGCTATGACATGCAGACTAATTCTCTGCTGACATGAAGCCAGATTCTCTGTTACGGGACCTCTCTCCTCTGCCTGGGTGCTGGGCCTAAATTTATGAAAATGGACTCTTACAGTGGTGGGTGACGTGAAGCCAGATTCTCTGCTATGGGACCTCTCTCCAATTGATTTTGGTTAATTTTTATTTATTTAATTTTTATTTTAATTCATTTCCCTATCCACATTTGTTTGCAGGGGATTTACCTACATGTTGCTGCCTTTTGCAGCCCTCTAGCTCTTTCCTGGGCTGTTTTACAGCCTTTTTAGTGCCGAAAAGTTCGGGTCCCCATTGACTTCAATGGGGTTCGGGTTCGGGACGAAGTTCGGATCGGGTTCGGATCCCGAACCCGAACATTTCCGGGATGTTCGGCCGAACTTCTCGAACCCGAACATCCAGGTGTTCGCTCAACTCTAGTTACAAGGCTTAGAAGTTTAAAAGCAAATCTTGAAACTTTTCAGAAATGTACAAAAACCCAATTTTTAGGGACCACTACAGGTCTGAGGTCACTTAGCGAAGCTTAGATAATAGAAACCGCCCAAAAATAACCCCATTCTATAAACTACACCCCTCAAGGTATTCAAAACTGATTTTACAACTTCGTTAACTCTTTAGGTGTTGCACAAGAGTTATTGGCAAATGGGGATAAAATTTGAGAATTTCTTTTTTTTGCCTAATTTTCCATTTTAACCCATTTTTCCCACTAACAAAGCAAGGGTTTACAGCCAAACAAGACTGTATCTTTATTGCCCTGACTCTGCCGTTTACAGAAACACCCCATATGTGGCTGTAAACTACTGTACGGGCAAACAGTAGGGCGTAGAGGGAAAGGTGCGCCGTATGGTTTTTGGAACCCAGATTTTGCTGGACTGTTTTTTTCACACCATGTCCCATTTGAAGCCCCCCTGATGCACCCCTAGAGTAGAAACTCCAAGAAAGTGACCCCATCTAAGAAAATACACCCCTCAAGGTATTCAAAACTGATTTTACAAACTTTGCTAACCCTTTAATGGAAAATAGAGATACAATTTAAAAATTTCACTTTTTGGGCAGATTTTTCATCTTAATATTTTTTTTCCAGTTACAAAGCAAGGGTTACCAGCCAAACAAAACTCGTTATTTATGGCCCTGATTCTGTAGTTTACAGAAACACCCCATATGTGGTCGTAAACTGCTGTACGGGCACACAGCAGGGCGCAGAAGGAAAGGAATGCCATACGGTTTTTGGAAGGCAGATTTTTTTGACACCATGTCCCATTTGAAGCCCCCCTGATGCACCCCTAGAGTAGAAACTCCAAAAAAGTGACCCCATTTTAGGAACTACGGGATAGGGTGGCAGTTTTGTTGGTACGAGTTTAGGGCACATATGATTTTTGGTTGCTCTATATTACACTTTTTGTGCGGCAAGGTAACAGGAAATAGCTTTTTGGCACTTTTTTTTGTTATTTACAACATTCATCTGACAGGTTAGATCATGTGGTAATTTTATAGAGCAGATTGTCACAGATGTGGTGATACCTAATATGTATACAATTTTTTTTTATTTATGTAAGTTTTATACAATGACTTTATTTTTAAAACAAAAAAAAATATGTTTTAGTGTCTCCATAGTCTAAGAGCTATAGTTTTTTTCAGTTTTTGGGCGATTATCTTAAGTAGGGTCAAATTTTTGGGGGACGAGATGACGGTTTGATTGGCACTATTTTGGGGTGCATATTACTTTTTGATTGCTTGCTATTACACTTTTTGTGACGTAAAATGAAAAAGAATGGCTTTTTTTACACCGTTTTTATTTTTATTTTTTTACGGTGGTCACCTGAGGGGTTAGGTCATGTGATATTTTTATAGAGCCGGTCGATACGGACGTGGAGATACCTAATATGTATACTTTATTTTTATTTAAGTTTTACACAATGATTTCATGTTTTAGTGTTTCCATAGTCTAAGAGCCATATTTTTTTAGTTTTTGGGTGATTATCTTGGGTAGGGTATGATTTTTGCGGGATGAGATTACGTTTTGATTGGTACTATTTTGGCGTACATGCGACTTTTTTGATCACTTTTATTACGTAAGTAAGGTGGGCAAAATTTCTATTTTCTCATAGTTTTTATTTTTTTATGGCGTTCACCGTGCAGGGAAAGTAACATGACCGTTTTATAGATCAGGTCGTTACGGACGCGGCGATACCTAATATGTGTAGAGTATTTTATTTTTTTAATTTTTATTCGGTGATAAATGTTGTTTTTTTAATCTTAACTTTTTTCAAATTAAAAAAAAAAATTTGAGCCAGACCCACTTGGTTCTTGAAGATCCAGTGGGTCTGATGTCTGTATAATACAGTACAGTACACTATATAGTGTATTGTACTGTATTTTACTTACACTTTGTCTGAACAGATTTATGCCTTTAGCACAGATCTGTTCAGCAACATGGACAGCAGGATGCCTGAGAAGGCGTCCTGTTGCCATGGGAGCCTTCCCCGTCTGCCACAACTTCGCAGACTGGGAAGGGTAAGGACGGGGGCCGTCTGGGGCTCTGTCCCTCTCCATCAGGGGGCTGCAAAGGCACAACAGCCCCCCGATGGGAGAGGGAGGGAGCTCCCTGACCCTGACAGTTAACCTTTTCCATACAGCGGTCCGTACGGACCGCGGTATGGAAAGGGTTAAACAGCTGACACTCTGGTATAACCACTGGCCACCAACGAATTTTCAAGAGGAGGCGGGCGGGGGATCGCGATCACGCCTGTCGCACCGCCCACAACCCCCCCTGCACCACCCGACAGCATAAAATCATGCAGGAGTGCGTGGGGGTGCAAAATCGATAGTTTAGGCACACTAAAGTTTCTGATCGCAGAAAGCGCAGCAAACCTCAGGTCTGAATTGACCTGCGATTTGCGGCGATCGCCGATACGGGGGGGTCACATGACCCCCCTGGCGTTGTGACAGGATGCCGGCTGAATGCTTTCAGCCAGCATCCAGTTCGGATTAACCCCCGCGATTTAAACTTACGATGTAGTCCGTAAGGATTCGGGAAATAGGGCGTACCGGTACGCCCTAAGTCCTTAAGAGGTTACGGATATTGAGAGCGATCTCACCAATAGCCGATATCAAATCATTACTGGCATTACGTAATATCGATTTTCGGGCCTTCAGATTTGTTTTGACTAATGCTTTTAAAAGATCCCAATTACGCCGGATCCTGCTCGACATCCTTACAGCACCAGCGACGCTAACAAAAATAACCGTAAAGATGTGAGATGCCTCATTTTAGAGCTTCTTTTTGCACTCATAAGCCACCGGCAGATCTGGTGGGAACAGCCCTGTTCTGAGTCGTAGGTCCTCAGGCATGTCAGATCTTAAATCTACAAGTAAATAGCCGTAAGGCTTGTGTGTAGCATCTTCAAAAGCTTCTAAAAAGAAACGTGTTTTACTGGGGTACATCTGCCGAGCCAACATAATAACCTGTAATTTATCACGAGAGTTCTTAAAAAGGACCATGTATTTAGTGTTTAAATTTATGGTTCGGCTTTTCTTACCCTGACAAAAAAAAACGTTTTGAATGAGATACATAATGCTCAAATTTTTGTGGTGTACGTATTTGGTAAATGCGTTTTTTATTTCAAGATTATCACAAGCCGCCTCCATAAGATCATCAACAACCGCCAAATTTACCTTGAAAATTGTCGTTTGAAATAGATCAGTATCTGTAAAATTTTGTGGGACCCCCTCGATAAACCAGATATTTGTAAACAAGAGGGTTAGTTCATCATACAATTTCTGCCAACGCGCGTAAAACCAAATGACATTGTCAGGTTTGTGCGACATTAATGTATCCACATGTATTAATACATTTTTAACAAAAAAACTATTTCTGGAATTTGAAGGTCCTGCTAGAATACATGAAAAAGGGTGTTGAAATTTCGCAGTCATGTTTAATAGCCAAAAGGCAACGTTGTAAAGTCAGCCGTCAGCTGTCTCTTTGTGTAGACGCACTTTTGCGTTTTACGTAACGGCCTTGTCTCTATGGTCAAGCGCATCCTATTTCTGAAAATGCCGTCTTGCTCGATACCTATTGTTTTCTGCGGGGTCGTTGTTGTGTGAGTAATCCAACACAAGGTCTTTTAAACTGTCAAAATTAACAAGCCGTGTGTTAGCGACATTGAGTGTTATACCCTTAACCTTCAATACGGTTTTCCCGTTGTTAAGTTTGTATCCATAAGTCTTTGGTCCAGCGGATGCAAACTCGGTATTGTGGGCGGCGTCGGGTATTTCACTAGTTAGTTTACCGAGAAAATCACCCATGGGTGGAGTCCATTCAGACCCCTTAGTCACGAATATGACTGAGTCTGTGTCGTGATAAAGACAACGTTCCTGCAGTCTGTCTAGGAGCTTGTATAATTCGAGTCTGGCATAGGCGGTTGTAAAACAGGCTATAAAATTTTTTGTGTTTTTGTTGTGGGTGTAGCGCTCTTTTACATAGCGCCAATTGACTACGGCCGTATCGTCATCGATAAAATTAACCTCGGAGAGGTCGTAGTATGGAACAAAAGCTAATTTGAAAAGTTTGTCAGGGTCCATGACTATGCTGGTACATGACAAGTTAGAACGCTGGCCAAACTTACCCCACAAAGAGTTTAGGAACAGTTTTGAAATTTGTCTTTTTGCTGGGTTTACAGCTATCTTATCAGATCGCAAGCGGACATCTTCTTTTTAAAAAAATGCATCTATGTAAGCCGTTTTTTCAGAATCCATTTTACACCAACTGGGATAACCGGAAGCCTCCTGTTTATCTCTGAGGTGTAATTTGATTAGCGGAAACATTAGTTTTTTATTTAGCTTTACCAGCAGGACGGGGAAAAAATAAATCTCTGGGCGGGTACACTTTAACTCTGGCAATTGCCAAAGTATTTTTTGATGTAACCAAAATGATCATAAATGATTTTTGGGTGTCCTACAGGGTAAGTCTTAGTTTTATTAACAAAAGGGTACAGACTGGTGAAATCGTAATAATGCACCTTTCATCGGCCTGCACCTTGTGATAAAGTTTAATGGCGTTAGTTTGAGGTTTCAAAGGAGTCGGGAATTTCATTTTAATCATAAAGTCTTTGACCCCTGAATCATTTGCAATCATTTCCCTCCACTCGTGTTCTCACAGGACGCGGACCGTAAATCCTTGTCTCTGTAGCCTGCTTTTTCTGACTAGGAAAGATTGGTACAGCTGCCCGTAGGACGATTTAGTAAGCTCATTGCTGTGATGCTCGTTATAGCACACAGGACAACCGTGATAAAAACAGCCCTGAAATTCAAAAGCTGTGTATTTGCCGTTAACAAACGCATACCCGTCCCAAAAATATTTACCGACCTTTTTTTTACCGCCATTTAAAGCGTGTTCTATAGAAATGTCTTCAGCATGTTCAATGTACATGAGCCACTGTATAGCGGGTGTTGAAAATCGTTTCTGCGTCTTGTGGTAATTATCTGCAGGGACAATCGCTATTGTATTTTTGGGTAGAAATATAAACTGGTACATAGCCATGCACACTGATGCCAATGTGATAAGTTGGAGTGGATCAATACATTTAGTGACCGTTCTGTATTTATTTTCACGTTGAATGTATTGCAGAACTTTTTGTTCTGTCATAATCGTGTCCCTGTAACACTCACAAGCCCTTCTCAAAACCTCAACATCCTGCTTACAGTAGGCTTTTAACTCAGCCTGAAAAATAAAGGTGTCATTTTTATGTTTCTTGTACCAATCCGTGAATTCTTTTTTCTCACCGGGCATCATGTAATCGATGCCGTAATAGCTAGCGGCCTAGTTTTGGTTTTCTACCGTGTTGAAAAAATGCGGGAAGTGACCCTTGGCGTCTGAAAAACCCATAGCCTCGGGCATCTTGCTGAGCTTCATAGGCATGAAATTCAGCGAGTCTAAGAATCAAATTTTTAAGTCATTCAGGGTAACGCAAATTAACCGACCGCCTTGATTTATAATATAAATTTAAAATGTTTCATTAATCAATGCCTGTAAAACAAAATAAGCGTCGTAGCGGCCTGCATTGTGCGCTATGAACGCGTACCCCGACAACTTACCGTCGGCAAAAAATCGCACAAAGTCACGAGTTCAAGATTTTCAGCTAAAGTGCCAGGAGTTTGGGCCGTATAGTGTGGTTGCGTAAATGAAATTGGGTATATGTAAGCCTGTTTCTTGCATGCATTCAAAATCATAAAAGATATACTTGTCAGCCATTTTTTTGGGATTGTATGGCTGCATGTAACAAACATGGTTGTCAAATTTGTCAACCTGTCCTCCGCAGATGGTGCATTTTAAACCATTACATTTGTGATCATCGCTGCAGTCTATATATTTGTAACAAAATCCACAAAACGTTTTTTTTTCTTACAAAGAGCGTTATCACTGCGTGCCAGGTTTCTATGTGTTTCAAAACAATCCTCTGAACGACAATACATCCTACATATCGGGCAACGTGTATTATTAGACTGCTCAACACAATTCAGTCTCTGGCACGCTTTACAAAACTGCATACACCCGTGTCAATATTTATGTTTGTATACAGTGCAACAAACGTCGCAAAAATAATCAAAACTGATAAAAGCTTTTAGTTTTTTTATGCCATAATAATGCTTTTTATGGTGCAATATAAAGTGATGTCCTGAACTATTCGCCGGCGAATAGTTCCCGGCGAACATAGCTTGTTTGCGTTCACCGCGGCGGGCGAACATATGCAATGTTCGGTCCGCCCCCTATACATCATCATTGAGTAAACTTTGACCCTGTACCTCACAGTCAGCAGACACATTCCAGCCAATCAGCAGCAGACCCTCCCCCCCAGACCCTCCCACCTCCTGGACAGCATCCATTTTAGATTCATTCGGAAGCTGCATTCGCAGTGAGAGGAGGGACAGTGCTGCTGCTGCTGATTCAATAGGGAAAGTGTTAGCTAGGGCATTGTTCTGTGTCCACAGACTCATCTGCTTCAAGGACAGCGTCCTGACAGACCCCCAAAAAGCCCTTTTCAAGGCTGGTACATCAGTGTGCTTTCTTTTTCATATATATATATATATATATATATATATATTGCAGTTGCCTGGCTGTCCGTGTGTGAGAGGCTGCAGGCTCAGTCACAGACAGCATGTGCACACCATTCATACAGGGTGTGACAGAAAATACCTCGCAAAAAAATTATATTTAATATTTTTCTGTGACAAAATCACATTTGCAAGCCCGTGTGTGTCAGGCCCACACAGACTGTATTGTGGCCACTGGCTAGTGGCTAGGCCTCCACTCATACCGTTACAGGGTGTCATTCACTCAAATACCTTGCAGATAAAAAAAAAATCTATTAAAAAAAATTCTGTGATACAATCACATTTGCAAATTGCAAACCTGTGTGTGTCAGGCCGACACAGACTGTATTGTGGCCACTGGCTAGTAGCTAGGCCTCCACTCAAATACCTTGCAGATAAAAAAAATTATATAATTTTTTTTTCTGTGATATAATCACATTTGCAAATTGCAAGCCCGTGTGTGTCAGGCCCACACAGACTGAATTGTGGCCACTGGCTAGGCCTCCACTCATTCCGTTACAGGGTGTCATTCACTCAAATACCTTGCAGATAAAAAAATATATATTTAAAATTTTTCTGTGATATAATCACATTTGCAAGTCCGTGTGTGTCAGGCCCACACAGACTGTACTGTGCCCACTGCCCACCACTTATATAGGTTGGCACAGTACCTTGAACGAATAGTACCACTTCACATAAAATAAAAAAAAGACAGGCAGAGGCAGGCCACCCTGCAGGGGCCGTCGTGGTCGTGGTGCTGTGATTTCCACTGGCCCTGGAATGCCCAGTGTTCAGAGGCCACGTACACTGAACCCAAAAAATTCGGAGAAAATAGTTGACTGGCTTACACAGAACACCCAATCTTCAACAGCTTCCATTAAGAACCTTGACGCACCATACTCCTCCGGCTCAGCTTTGGTCACCTGCTCTCAAGTTACCACTCTCATAACAGGGATATGTCTCAGGCAGGCAGCATTACACACATGGACGTACAGTGTGATGATGATGATGCTGTACCCGCTGCTGCTTCCTTTGCTGAGGTGTCAGATACAAGTGAAGTGGTTGATGATGACGATGTGTCCGTGGATGCCCTGTGGGTGCCTGTTCAAAGAGAAGAAGAAGAGGGGGAAAGTTCAGAAGGGGAGACAGAGAGAAGGAGGAGACGAGTTGGAAGCAGGGGGATGTCATCGCAAGATGCTAGTGGCACAGTCAGACAGCATGTATCGGCCCCCGGGGTCAGCCAGACAGCACGCCAATCAGCGCATGCTGTTGCCACCACCAGAATGCCATCATTGCAAAGCTCAGCAGTGTGGCATTTTTTCTGTGTGTCTGCCTCTGACAACAGCGATGCCATTTGTAACCTGTGCCAAAAGAAACTGAGTCATGGGAACTCCAACACCCACCTAGGTACAACTGGCTTGCAAAGGCACATGATCGCACATCACAAACGCCTATGGGATCAACACATGATGACGAGTAGAAGCAGCACACAAGCTCAAAGCCACCATCCTCCTCCTGGTCCAGCATCTTCTGCCACGTCAATCACTGCTGTCCTCCTTGCCCCCTCTCAACCACCCACCACTCCGCCTCTCACCTTGAGCAGTTCCATCTCATCTGCCCACAGTCAGGTGTCTGTTAAGGAAATGTTTGAGCGTAAAAAGCCAATGTCACAGAGTCACCCCCTTGCCCGGCGTCTAACAGCTGGCTTGACGGAACTCTTAGCCCGCCAGCTTTTACCATAACAGCTGGTGGAGTCTGCGGCCTTCAAAAAATTTGTCGCTATTAGGACACCACAGTGGAAGGTACCCGGACTAATTTTTTTTTCAAATAAGGCAATCCCAAACCTCTACTCAGTGATTGAAAAGGAAGTCATGGCATCTCTAGCATACAGTGTTGGGGCAAGGGTCCATCTGACCACTGATACCTGGTCTGCAAAGCACGGTCAGGGCAGGTATATCACCTACACTGCGCATTGGTTCAACCTGCTGACGGCTGCCAAGCATGGAATGCATGGCTCTGCAGTGGAGTTGGTGACACCGCCACGACTTGCAGGCAGGTCTACTGCCACCTCCTCTACTCCTCCTACTCCATCCTCTTCCATAACCTCCTCGGCTCAGTTCTCTTCTGCTGCGGCGTCTGGCTGCACATCAACTGAATCTCCCCAGCTCCCCAGGGGCGATTCCACATCCCGGATACGACAGTGTCACGCTGTCTTGGGGTTGACTTGCCTGAAAGCAGAGAGCCACACCGGACCAGCACTCCTGTCCGCCCTGAACGCACAGGTGGATCAGTGGCTGACCCCGCACCAACTGGAGATTGGCAAAGTGGTGTGTGACAATGGAAGCAATTTGTTGGTGGCATTGAATTTGGGCAAGTTGTCACATGTGCCGTGCATGGCACATGTGTTGAATCTCATCGTACAACGCTTTGTGTCTAAGTACCCAGGCTTACAGGACGCCCTCAAGCAGGCCAGGAAGGTGTGTGGCCATTTCAGGCGTTCCTACTCGGCCATGGCGCACTTTCAGACATTCAGCGCCGAAACAACATGCCAGTGAGGTGCTTGATTTGCAACAGCCTGACACGTTGGAATTCAACACTGTTGTTCGACCGCCTGCTCCAACAAGAAAAATCCATCAACGAATATTTGTATGACCCAGGTATTTGTATGACCCAGCCTCTGCGGAGCTGGGATTTTTTTTGCCACGTTACTGGACGCTCATGCGCAATGCCTGTAGGCTCATGCGTCCTTTTGAGGAGGTGACAAACCTAGTCAGTCGCACCGAAGGCACCATCAGCGACCTCATCCCATTTGTTTTCTTCCTGGAGCGTGCCCTGCGAAGAGTGCTGGATCAGGCTGTAGATGGGCGGGAAGAGGAAGAGTTGTGGTCACCATCACCATCAGAAACAGCCTTGTCATCATTGCTTGCCGGACCTGCGGCAACGCTGGAAGAGGAGTATGAGGAAGAGGAGTCAGAGGAGGAATGTGGCTTTGAGGAGGAGGAAGACCAACCACAGCAGGCATCCCAGGGTGCTCATTGTTGTCACCTATCTGGGACCCGTGGTCTTGTACGTGGCTGGGGGGAAGAACAGACCATCAATGACATCAGTGAGGACGAGAAACCGGAAATGAGTAGCTCGGCATCCAACCTTGTGCAAATGGGGTCTTTCATGCTGTTATGTCGATTGAGGGACCCTCGTATAAAAAGGATGAAGGAGAACGACCTATACTGGGTGGCCACGCTACTAGACCCCCGGTATAAGCAGAAAGTGGTGGAAATGTTACCAAATTACCGGAAGTCAGAAAGGATGCAGCAGTTCAAAACCAAACTAAAAAATATGCTTTACACAGCTTATAAGGGGGATGTCACAGCACAACGGGAATCTAACAGGGGAAGAGGTGAAAGTAATCCTCCTCCTACCACGAGCACGGCGGCAAGGACAGGACTCTTTACAGATGTGTTGTTGATGGAGGACATGCAGAGCTTTTTCAGTCCTACACATCGCCACAGCCCTTCTGGATCCAGCCTTTGAGAACGACTCGACCGACAGGTGGCAGACTACCTCGCCTTAACTGCAGATATCGACACTCTGAGGAGCGATGAAACCCTTGATTACTGGGTGTGCAGGCTTGACCTGTGGCCTGAACTATCCCAGTTTGCGATAGAACTTCTGGCCTGCCCCGCTTCAAGTGTCCTCTCAGAAAGGACCTTCAGTGCAGCAGGAGGCATTGTCACTGACAAGAAGTCGCCTCGGTCAAAAAAGTGTTGATTACCTCACCTTCATTAAGATGAATGAGGCATGGATCCCGAAGGGACTGACAGTGGGGTATACGTTTGACTAACAAAAGGCCTGATGACATGCCTTGGCCTCAAAATGGTCCCCACGCTGCTGTATTTAATGTCTGCATACCGGATGACTTTCGTGAATTCTCCGCCACCAACTAGGGTTCAAGCCGCAATGTTTTAGTCACCTTTCTGCCTGGAAAACATCAAATTTTCCGTCCGCTGCTACAGCAGAGGCTGCAACAATACCTAATTTTTCAGGCATGTGTACATGCCTAATTTTTCTGTCCTCTAGTGCTGCACTGTGGCTGCAAAAACAAAACAAAAAAAAGGCACATACATGTGTCAATTCCCCTTCGTGATCGGTACCTTGTTGTGGTGAAGGGGCTTGCGTATCACAATGAAGCGATCATCACCTCTATGAGTGTGTTGGCAATATTGCCACACCCCAGATAAGGCCGTTGCTTCATTATGATCAGACTAAAAGCGATCAGCTGGAAAAATTTTCATAGAAAAAACACTATTTTTCTTTATCTTTGTTTTTTTTTTAAGTTGTATGGGTTTTTAATACATAAAATAAACCATTAAGAGACTTTATTATGATTTTTTTATTAGAAATAATGCAGACAATTTAAAAAATCCCCATCAATTCCAATACAAAGCAAGTACAGAGCTCAGAACGACATTATTTCAGGATGTCGTTAATTCGACAATGATTAATCAATTCGACACACGTCCCTGGTTAGGGGATGTAACAGGGATTAAACTGATGAGAATAGTACTACAGAAAATACCACTCATATAGGGTGTGACAGTAAATTGCACGGCGCAGACGCAGTGACCGTGGCGTGGATTCAAACAAAGGGGAGGGAGACAGCGTTTTTTTAACCATCTCCCCGTTGGAAAAATCAATTTAATAAATGGACCCCAGATTGGGGACGTCACGTAACAGGGATTAAACTGATGAGAATAGTACTACAGAAAATACCACTCATATCGGGTGTGACAGTAAATTGCACAGCGCAGACGCAGTGACCGTGCCGTGGATTCAAACAAAGGGAAGGGAGCAAGCGTTTTTTTAACCATCTCCCCGTTCGAAAAATCAATTCAATTCTCCTTTCAGGGACCCTTGGTGTTGTACGTGGCTGGGTGCAGGAAGAAACCTTCAATGACATCAACGGGACATGGCTAGCTTGGTATCCAACCTTGTGCAAATGGGAAGTTTGCGGTTGGGAAAATGGATTGGATTTGCGGTTGTTTGCGGTGCATTAAAAGGGGAGTTTGGTCTGTCAATGTCTGTGAAGCGGGCGTAACCCTTACACTACCTGATTGATACAACATCATACCTGATCGTATACACACACTGGATGTTTTAAACCATGTTGTTCAAAAAAAAATTAGGATTCTTAGGTGATTTATGCCCTTTATGGATTAAAATCCAACTCTGCGTCAACTATATAATTTTCCATGGAAGTTTTGCCATGGATCCCTCTACAGCATGCCACAGTACAGGTGTTAGACCCCTTGAAATAACTTTTACATCACTACTGTGGCTAGAAAGAGTCCCTGTGGGTTTTAAAATTCGCCTGCCTATTGAAGTCTATGTCGGTTCGCCCGGTTCGCCGTTCGCGAACATTTGCAGAAATTTGCGTTCGCCATTCGCGAACGGAAAATTTTATGTTCACGACATCTCTAGCAATATATAGACGGTCTTTTCTTTAGCTGTGCTGGCTGTGTGATAATAACACCACTGACCCTCGGGTATTTGTCTCTATGCAGTTGTCGAGCTTTCTCTAACAATGCAACGTTGCTCAAACCACCGCCATCCAAAATAGCTTAAACACTATCGGCCAAACAGACGTTATTATCGTAATTATTCAAATCATATAAATGTTGTTTTTTGCGATCAATAATCCGACTATACACGACACCGCACAAACGCCTTCTGGCCCCACCACGGCGACACCTGACAATGATGACAACTAGTTTAAGTGTATTACCGGCTATGCACTCCGCGTTAGCGATATTGTCCAAAAATGTTTCGGCTCTAAATCCGTCTCCAGAATACCTATTAGCAAAAATCGAAATCAAACGTTTTGCCGCCGTCTAAACGCAATTGTATAAAATCACCCGGTTCGGCGGCCCGTAAAACCCTATCTAACAATGTCTGTATAGAAGCGTGTATTGCATCAAGAGCGTCAACAAATGAGCGAATAGATTCGAGGTTAGCGAATCTGAAGTGTTCCGTGTACATGGTACTATTAAAATTTGCTAAGCCACACTGTTGATGGTATACACACTCTAGATAAACGGATCTAGCGATTTGTGGTTCAGGGGGTTTGTCTGTAACAGCCGTGTTATAGGGCATGCTGTCATTTTTTTGGTCTCTTGACTGAATACGTGTTCATTGCGTATTTAAAGGTTTGTTAGTGTGCAAGCTGTTTAGACAAATGTGCCCCGCTTGCGCGGTCTGCGATTGCTGATGTGTTTGTCCATCATTCAGACTAGCCGACGCACCAGTCTTGTTACGACATTCCTGTCTTTTTTTTATAGCTATTTTGTTCGGACACTCCGGCGTCGCATTGTTACGCCTGCGACGCCTTTTTTCTCTAGCTATTTTAGAACGTTTAACTGAAAAACTGATTTTTATAGCCAGTTTTAAATGTCTAACCCCAGCACTTACAGTTGTTTTCGCTCTTTTAAAAGGTCGTCCGCCTCCACCAGTCATCACTAGTCAGTCTCTGTCTAGCAGCTCTTTTTCAAGAGCGTCAAGATGCGTAATAAGTCGTGTGTAATTTTGTTGGGACTGTTAAACGCTAAAGACGTAGAGTCTTTAACGTAACATTTTAAATACATCGCCACACGTGCCATTTTGTCGTTACATTTTGCGTCCCTCAGCGCGTCGTACGTCTCTCCACCCCGGCAATAACAGGAATGGACAGGAGGCGTGTATCGCTGTTGGGGTTCGCTTATCTGTTGTACGTTGCTGCACGTGTCTGGCGTATCAAACGTGATGCGCTTTTTACAAGGTAATACATCTTGCGTATTGGGTATTGGTGTTATGTTGCATAAAGCTGTAATATCATTTATTACGCTAGTTGGCTCACCACTCTGCAGAACCGTCTGCGGCGTTGTTAGAATTCCAGCTATCGGTGTATACTGTTCCTGATGATGTTTTGTGACTGATCATCGTCTCTCTTTAACGACGCGGGATTTGGTGTTTTCTTTTCTTTTGGCTGAAATTTAAAGACAAACATTAAGATATAAGTATTAAGAATTTCAAGCAATCTAATTAAAACAGCTCACCGTGAAAGAGAGATAGCTATTTAGGTAATTGATACATAGATATGTAGATAGAAATATAGATAGATAATTTTATAGAATTTAGATAGATGGGGTATTTGGATGTATAGAAACATAGATATATAGATAAATGGATAGATGGATAAATGGATAGATAGATAGATAGATAGATAGATAGATAGATAGATAGATAGATAGATACAGTGGGGGAAATAATTATTTGACCCCTCACTGATTTTGTAAGTTTGTCCAATGACAAAGAAATGAAAAGTCTCAGAACAGTATCATTTCAATGGTAGGTTTATTGTAACAGTGGCAGATAGCACATCAAAAGGAAAATCGAAAAAATAACTTTAAATAAAAGATAGCAACTGATTTGCATTTCATTGAGTGAAATAAGTATTTGAACCCTCTAACAAAAAAAGACTTAATACTTGGTGGAAAAACCCTTGTTTGCAAGCACAGAGGTCAAACGTTTCTTGTAATTGATGACCAAGTTTGCGCACATTTTAGGAGGAATGTTGGTCCACTCCTCTTTGCAGATCATCTCTAAATCCCTAAGGTTTCGAGGCTGTCTCTGTGCAACTCTGAGCTTGAGCTCCCTCCATAGGTTTTCGATTGGATTAAGGTCCGGAGACTGACTAGGCCACTCCATGACCTAATGTGCTTCTTCTTGAGCCACTCCTTTGTTGCCTTTGCTGTATGTTTTGGGTCATTGTCGTGCTGGAACACCCATCCACGACCCATTTTCAGTTTCCTGGCAGAGGGAAGGAGGTTGTCGCTCAGGATTTCACGATACATGGCTCCGTCCATTTTCCCGTTTATGCGAATAAGTTGTCCTGTGCCCTTAGCAGAAAAACACCCCCAAAGCAAAATGTTTCCACCCCCATGCTTGACGGTGGGGACGGTGTTTTGGGGGTCATAGGCAGCATTTTTCTTCCTCCAAACACAGCGAGTTGAGTTAATGCCAAAGAGCTCTATTTTGGTCTCATCAGACCACAGCACCTTCTCCCAGTCACTCTCTGAATCATTCAGGTGTTCATTGGCAAACTTCAGACGGGCCTGCACATGTGCCTTCCTGAGCAGGGGGACCTTGCGAGCCCTGCAGGATTTTAATCCATTGCGGTGTAATGTGTTTCCAATGGTTTTCTTGGTGACTGTGGTCCCTGCTAATTTGAGGTCATTAACTAACTCCTCCCGTGTAGTTCTAGGATGCTTTTTCACCTTTCTCAGAACCATTGACACCCCACGAGGTGAGATCTTGCGTGGAGCCCCAGAGCGAGGTCGATTGATGGTCATTTTGTGCTCCTTCCATTTTCGAACAATCGCACCAACAGTTGTCACCTTCTCTCCCAGCTTCTTGCTAATGGTTTTGTAGCCCATTCCAGCCTTGTGCAGGTCTACAATTTTGTCTCTGACATCCTTGGACAGCTCTTTGGTCTTTCCCATGTTGGAGAGTTTGGAGTCTGCTTGATTGATTGATTCTGTGGACAGGTGTCTTTTATACAGGTGACTAGTTAAGACAGGTGTCCTTAATGAGGGTGACTAATTGAGTAGAAGTGTCTAACCACTCTGTGGGAGCCAGAACTCTTAATGGTTGGTAGGGGTTCAAATACTTATTTCACTCAATGAAATGCAAATCAGTTGCTATCTTTTATTTAAAGTTATTTTTTCGATTTTCCTTTTGATGTGCTATCTGCCACTGTTACAATAAACCTACCATTGAAATGATACTGTTCTGAGACTTTTCATTTCTTTGTCATTGGACAAACTTACAAAATCAGTGAGGGGTCAAATAATTATTTCCCCCACTGTAGATAGATAGATAACAGCTAGATAGGTAGATATACAGATAGATAGATAATTGATAATTGATAGCATAATTGATAGGGCCTGGAGAATGGAACCTGGACATAAGCAGGAAATATGAGGCCTGGACACTTAGATGATGGGAAATTTGTGAGAAGCTATAATGCTAGATGCTGACATACCAGGGCTAAACATTTTCAGCAAAGCCAGAAGTATAAATCCTTCCTTTATTGTATATTTCTAATTCCTTTCCAATCCCTTTCTGCAGGCAGGTCTGCTTCAAATCCTCATCCAAAAAGCTCAGATTTCATATTAGCTCAAGTCAGAATAATGGAGTGATAAAGTCGCAAAAAAATGTGTAAACGCTTAAACTGCGCACAATTTTTTTCTGCTCGACACTATGCTCGCCAGTTTTCTTAAAGTGGGCGTGTTTTCTTATGTAAATTAATCTCTAGACAGATTTACTATCGGGACTATTTAAAAAGTCACACAAAAATGCGCTATTTCACTCCAGTGAGGACCATGCTTATCATATAAGACTTTTTAATAGAACATGCGACTTTTTCGTAAAAACATGTGACTTTTTCGTAAAAACGTGCGACTTTTGTAAAGCTGCAAACTGACGGATAAACTGCTACCGTCAAACCACATTTATCATTTAAAGGGGCGATCATAAATCTGACTTGGCTAAAACGGACTTTAGCCATATGTGAAAGTGGAGTGAGCTGTCAGAGTAATGATAAATCTGGTCCTATGTGTATTTAGCCTTAGTGCATTCACATGACCACATTTTTGGTCTGCATCCGATCCACATTTTTTGAGGACCCATTCATTTAAATGGGGGCAAAAAAGACGTGGACAACACCATGTGCTGTCTGCATCTGAATGTCTGGTCTGTGGCCACCCAATAATATAGAACCTGTCCTATTCTTGTCTGTTTTGCAGGGGGAATTCTCCATTGGCATACAGGGCGGTCAATATATATTTATATCTTGAAGCTCATCAAGAGAATGCCAAGAGTGTGCAAAGCAGTAATCAAAGCAAAAGGTGGCTACTATGAAGAACCTAGAATATTACATATTTTCAGTTGTTTCACACTTTTTTATTATGTATATAATTTCACATGTGTTAATTCATAGTTTTGATGCCTTCAGTGTGAATCTACAATTTTCATAGTCATGAAAATAAAGAAAACTCTTTGAATGAGAAGGTGTGTTCAAACTTTGGGTCTGTACTGTATATATATGTATGTATATATATATATATATATATATACATATACACTTCAGGGGGCATTATAATACAGGGCATAGTACAGGGAAGTTATAACTGCAGAGGGCATTAGAACTGCATGGCGACCCGTAGGGGCGGCATTATAAATACTGAGGGCACTCTGGTGATATTATTTCTTGGGAATCATTGCGTTATTCATTATCGAAGGAGACCGCTGCTATTACCTGTAGCAATCTCCTTCATTCTATTGGGAGGAGCAAACACTAATGCCATCACGCCTCCTCATATAGAATAGGTTGGGAATGGGTTAAATCACTCAGTCTCAAAATTGTATTTTACACTTCTGATTGTAAAGTACATTTTTTATACCTTTTGCAATATTATTTTATTTACTGTGTTCATTGTCCCTACAACCATATTTTTGCTTTACAATTAAAATAGAAAACCCAACAGATACATGTGGTTATTTTGTTTTAAAAAATATTTTACTTACAATGACACCCGCAAAAACAATCTCACAAATCTAAGTACATTCTGTATGACCACACAATATACATTATATTAACAATGGGCAAGTGCGTATGTAGCGTGGCAGAAATGCTGTCTGTTTAAAAAAAATACTTGCTTCAAAAAATTCTTGTGTAATGTCTTCTCACACAATAAAACTGTTCATTTACAGAATCTAATAACTTGCATCTTTCTCAGACTGTCAAATTTATAAAGTGAAATACAGTTGGAAAGGGAATGAAATGTCCCAATGGCTGCTGGGATGCTAGTAGTTCTTTATGGCTCTTCCATGGCTGGACACTGAGCATCCGTAGCAAGGCATTCAAGGTGTCACGGATAATGCCAATCTCTGTTAGTCCCAGCCTGAACCTAATCCGGCATCTGGAGAAAATATCCTCCTTCAAGTTGAAGGGCAGAGCTCTCTTTGCCCGACTGCCATCAAAGTTCACAGTCTTGAACCAGGTCAGCTGCATGGAAGATTGCTTGTGCAGAACGATGCGGCTGTCCGTGACTTGTGGCAAACAATAATTCGGACAGTTCTGGGGTGATGACAGTCAGAGGAATGTCAGGTACAGCTCTCCCAGAGAAGGCAAGGATGTCATTTATGGGTAGGTCCTGTGTTGGCCATGCCGGTGTACCAAACCTGTATGGAATTCCAGGAGATTTAGAAGGTCTGAAATAAAGCCAAGGACTAAGCAGGAGTTGATTGATGGGATACTTAAGTTCTGGGATGATGTCCTAACTGTACAACAATGCAACTGTAAGGGTCCATTCACACGTCCGCAAAATGGGTCCACATCGGTTCCGCAATTTTGCGGAACAGGTGTGGACCCATTTATTTTCAATGGGACCGGAATGTGCTGTCTGCATCCGCATTTGCGGATCCGCATTTGCGGATCCCCAACTTCCGTTCAGCAAAAAAATAAAACATGCCCTATTCTTGTCCGCAATTGCGGACAAGAAAAGGCATTTTCTATGAGAGTGTCAGTGATGTGGGGTCCTCAAAATGCGGAACGCACATTTCCAATGTCCTTGTTTTGCGGATTCACAAAACACATACGGACATGTGAATGGACCCTTACATTGCTCATCTGTATAAAGTCCTTCCATTAGTGATAGAAAAGAAAGGCCACGCCACTGGCATGCAACATTCTGTATCACTAAAGCTCTTCATATTAGCCATGGAAGTGTAAAGGGCAGACCTACTGCAGATCCATGATGTGGTCCTGGACTACAGCTGCACGATTGTAATTCATTGGGATTGGGAATTGTTGTAAATGAAAAAGGTGCAATTGTTATTTTCTGCATTAAACTCATAATTAAAGTTTATTGAAATGAAACCCTGAATCAGGAGTACTCAAGCATTTTTTCTAAAGGTTCACATACCTGGGTCTGCCACTGGGTGAAGGTCCGAACCGCCAAAAAAATACAAAAATTAAGGGTGACAAAACCAGTGGCATGTAGTGCTCTGTGGAAAGTGTATTTATTTTTTCTTTCTAAAAATAAGCACCACCTGAGGGACCCAAGACAATACGACCTCTTTCACATGGATGAGAATTCTACGTGGGTGCAATGCATGAGGTGAACGCATTGCACCGGCACTGAATCCGGACCCATTCACTTAAATGGGGCTGTTCAGATGAGCAGTGATTTTCACGCATCACTTGTGCGCTGCATGAAAATCGCAGCATGTTCTATATTCTGCGTTTTTCACGCAACGCATTGTTGCTTGGAGATGATAGGGATAAGAAACCCCATTAAAGTCAATTTACTGTATTATTTTCCCTTATAAAGGAATGGTTATATAATGGTTATAAAGGAAAATAATTGCATTCTTAATACAGAATGCTTACTAAAATGTGGCTTGAGGGGTTAAAAAATAAAAAATTATTAACTCACCTCATCCGCTTGTTCACGTAGCCGGCATCGTCTTCTTTCTTCTTCTTTCTTTCAGGATCTGCCAAAGGAACTTTGTTAACATAATCACGCTCACCACCAGAATCTTCTATCTTCATTCAGCAGAACCTGCACTTACGTCATCAAAGGTCCTTTGGCAGGTCCTGAAAGAAGAAGAAAGAAGAAGCAAGAAGACGATGCCAGCTGTGCGAACAAGCAGATGAGGTGAGTTATTTTTTTAACCCCTCAAGCCACATTTTAGTAAGCATTCTCTATTAAGAATGCAATTATTTTCCTTTATAACCATGTTCGGGTCTGGGTACCACAGTTTTTTCTCACGCGCGTGCAAAACGCAGTGCAATCACGTGGAAAAAACTGAGCAACACAACACAATCACAGTCAAAACTGACTGAAATTGCGTACACACTCGCACGGTTTTCCCTGATCGCAAACCGAACGCATCTGCAAGCGGCCTAATGTTTTGCCTTATGTTTTCCAATAGCAACATGAATGGGCTTCTACAGATATAAATTATTTAACTTGTAATCAGGCCTCATCCACAAGACCGGGAAATACAGGGACTGAAATCCATCGGCCCCTCCCCCACCTGTCTTTTCTCAGCAGTGGCTGGAGTGTAGAGTATGTACACAGAGCAGAGCTCCTTATCTATGTATCTAACACAGATACAAGAGCTTCACAGACAATATCACACAAGGCAGGATAAAAAAACACAGGTCAGCAGACAGTATCACACTCTATACACATACATATAATAGCTTCACAGACAGTATCACACCTAATAGGATTAGATACACATCTCAGCAGACAGTATCACATACAACAGAATGAGAAACACAGCTCAGCAGACAGTATCAAACCCAATATGCTTAGACACACAACTCTGCAGACAGTATCACACATGATAGGATTAGATACACAGCTCAGCAGACAGTATCACACAGAATAGGATTAGATACACAACTCTGCAAACAATATCACACATGATAAGATTAGATACACAGCTCAGTAGGCAGTATCACACACAATAGGCTTAGATATACGACTGTGCAGACAGTATCACACATGATAGGATTAGATACACAGCTTAGCAGACAGTATCAAACACAATAGGCTTAGACACACGACTCTGCTAACAGTATCACACATTATAGGATTAGATACACAGCTTAGCAGACAGTATCACACATGATAGGATTAGATACACAGTTCAGCAGATTGTATCATACATGGTAGTATTAGATGCCCAGATCAGCAGACAATATCACACATGGTAGGATTAGCTACGCAGCTCAGCAGGCAGCATCACACATGATAGGATTAGATACACAGCTCAGCAGACAGTATCAAACAGAATAGGCTTAGACACACGACTCTGCAGACATTATCACATATGATAGGATTAGATACATTGCTCAGCAGACAGTATCACACAAGATTAGACTAGATACACCGCTCAGCAGACAGTATCATACATGATATGATTAGATACACAACTCAACAGGCAGTATCACACATAATAGGATTAGATATGCAGCTTACCAAGCAGTACCACACATAATATGATTAGATACACAGCTCTGCAGACAGTATCACACATGGTAGTATTAAATACACAGTTTAGCAGACAGTATCAAACATGATAGGATTAGATACACAGCTGAGCAGACAGTATCAAACATGATAGGATTAGATACACAGCTGAGCAGACAGTACCACACATGATAGGATTAGATACACAACTCAGCACACAGTATCAAACACAATAGGCTTAGACACACGACTCTGCAGACAGTATCACACATGGTAGGATTAGATACATAGCTCAGCAGACAGTATCACAAGAATAGGATTAGATACACGACTCTGCAAACAATATCAAACATGATAGGATTAGATACACAGCTGAGCAGACAGTATCACACATGATAGGATTAGATACACAACTCAGCAGACAGTATCACACACAATAGGCTTAGATACACGGCTCTGCAGACAGTATCACAGATTATAGGATTAGATACACAACTAAGCAGGCAGTATCACACACAATAGGCTTAGATACACGACTCTGCAGACAGTATTACACATGATAGGATTAGAAAAACAGCTCAGCAGACAGCATCGCACACAATAGGCTTAGATACACGACTCTGAATACAGTATCACACATGATAGATTAGATACATGACTTCGCAGACAGTATCACACATGATAGGATTAGATACACAGCTGAGCAGACAGTATCACACATGATAGGATCAGATACCCAGTTCAGCAGACAGTATTACACAAGGTAGTATTAGATAGATTAGATTAGTTACACAGCTCAGCAGACAGTATCACACAGGATTAGATTAGATATACCGCTCAGCAGACAGTATCACACATGATATGATTAGATACACAACTCAACAGGCAGTATCACACATAATAGGATTAGATACACAGATTTGCAGACAGTATCACACATGATAGGATTAGATGCTCAGCAATCAATAATCAATCAGTATTTTAAATATCATGCAAGAATTGTGGTATATACTGACACCAATGTGTCTGAATCGTATTATGTACATTTGTAACATGTAATGGGACTGTTAAAAGTATATAATAATCTCTGCATAATACTGTGGTTGGTGTGTGTTATTTTAAATATAGTAAATATAATACTAGACTAGCACTGTATACTGACACAAAGTGTATCTAAATCATAGTATACGGCATATAGAATTGTAGTGAACAATGGCACAGGTCAAAATATATGGTAATCTTTGCACTGTAATAAAAAGAGCATCCTTTTTCATATATGTTAAATGTAAGACAAAGATCTGATCTGAACCTGGCCAAATTTCACAATTGTAATTCCATTAAGAGGTCTTTACCTTAAAGGGGTTCTGCACTTTGTTTTAACTGATGATCTATCCTCTGGATAGATCATCAGCATCTGATCGGCGGGGGTCCGACACCCAGGACCCCCGCCAATCAGCTGTTTGAGAAGGCAGCAGCATTCCAGCAGTGCCGCGGCCTTCTCACTGTTTACCGCAGGCCCAGTGACGTCACGACTAGTATCACTGGCCTGGGCGCGGCTAGGCTCCATTCAAGTGAACAGAGCTTAGCCCCGCCCATGCTAGTTGATACTAGTTGTGACGTCACTGGGCCAGCGGTAAACAATGAGAAGGCCGCGGCGCTGCTATAGCGCTGCTGCCTTCTCAAACAGCTGATCGGCGGGGGTCCCGGGTATCAGACACCTACCGATCAGATGCTGATGATCTATCCAGAGGTTAGATAATCAGTTAAAACAAAGTGCAGAACCCCTTTAAGTTCAAGTATTTAGCTAGTAACACAATGCGCCACCTGCTGTCTGAACATTGTATTGCAATTTATCCAATTTAGATATAACGTAATTTCGTGACACACATCTCAGGACATATTGAGATAAGTGATCAGTTAAGTGTGGACACATCTGTAATTGTCTTTGGTTATTGCCAAGAACCTGTTTATTTTATGAGATCCACAGGTTTCTGTTTCCTAGTCTATACCTGGGTAGTTGAGGTCCCCTATAATAATTACCTGATTGAACTGCTTTAACAGTGATGCTGCAGAAGAAAAAAATGTCCTGCTTTTTCCAACAAGATGGGGCAACATGCCACACTTCACAGAACTCACTGGCATGGGTTCATGAACGGTTTACAGAGGAGTGAACTGTGAGCAAGGGGTTATGGCCACCACATTCCCCATACTTTTCCATGTGCAATCTTTATCTGTGGGGAAATTTAAAACAGAAAGTGTCCGCTAACAATCCACCTACAGTCACTCCTCCATTACTGCCCTGTCTTATACTGGATATCACAGTTTGTCCTCCAGCTACTAATCGTGTTCTGGTCAATACTTTTTGTTTTATGTGCAATTCATCCTGCGGGCTCTATATATTACACAATTGTTGTTACAATCTTTTACAGGGTAGTAGGCAGTTTTGCCTGTGTTTTAATTTCCCTTCCCTTTGACAATGCTGTGTCTTTAATTACTTAGTTACTTGTAGTAAGCCTGTGCATCGCTTCTGACTGACTTGGTCTGGGCATGCTCTTTTTCCTCCTTGAATCCCACTCAATTGTGGGCTCTAGGGGAGCATTGTGTGCATGCACAGTCCCTGCCATTAGCTCCTGGCTTCTAGTGATGAGCAGCAGGGGTCATATTCGAATTCGCAATATTTTGCGAATATTTTGTAGAATATTCGTCGAATATTGAAAAATTTTGAATATTCGTTATATTCTATGATTTTTTTACTTGAAAGATCAGCAAGGTAATAATTGCGTAATGGCGAATTTTCGCAATGTAAATTTTTATAGCGAATTTTTCAACGTACAACTATTAGACAAAGAAGATTATAGCACAATATTAGCTAAATTGCTCTATATTTTTTTTTACGAATATTCGCTATATTGCTATAACTTAGTTTTTTCGAATATTCTGAATATTCTAAAGCAAGAATATATAGCAATATAGCGAATATTCAGAAAAAAAAAGAATATACAGCAATTTAGCTAATATAGTGCTATAATCCTCTTTGTCTAATAGTTGTAAGTTGAAAAATTTGCAATAAAAATTTGCATTAAAAAAAATTGCATTACGAAAATTTGCAAACAACACTACTCCTAAAGTCAAATATACTGCAGCCTTCTCATTAGCCCACAAGCTAGAAGCAGGAAGGGATCATGCGTACTGATTTAAAAAAAAATCGAATATTCGAAATTATGAATATATATATCACTATATTCAAAGTATTTGCAAATTTTCAAAGTACCTATATTCGCGATAAAAATTTGAAATTCGAATATTCGTGTTCAACACTACTGGCTTCTTCCTGATGCTGGCACCAGCTCTGAGTGTAGTGCATCCATTATCTAAACTGAGCACATACAACAGTCTTGTTAGGTCTCTAATAAATTAAATGATTCTCATTGTATAGAGCTGTTGCTGTTCAGGATTTATACAGTACTGTAAAGAGAATTTAAGGGCATGTCTGAAACTTTAGCACTTTATATCGCACTTTTGTACACATTGCACTATTAGGGTCATGGGACTATATGACATTACTTACTATCTTTATGTAATATATATTTTTTAAGTTTTATTTATGTACTAATCAAATTATATATCCAATCCTGTCAATTATGTTAATCATGAATCATGTGTGTCATCATGTCATTTGAACACAGTGTGTAGGGTTGAAATGTTGCATGGGTAAATAATTGGAGTCCACAACTCGTTTCACACTACTTGGAGTGCCTCTTTTTCTGAATATTTTGTGAATGTCTATTCGATCCTGGTTCTTGGATTCTGAAGGCATTGCACCCATCTTTCTCATTGTAACCATTGCTGCTGTTTTCTCTGTAGATAGATAGATAGATATTAGATAGGTAGAAAGATATATAGATACATAGATAATACGGTAGACAGAACATATATTTAAAATCTACTGTACATACAAAGTTGAGTCACTGTTAATACATTATATTTTTCATCTTGGTCTGATCCTGAGTAACATCTTGTGTTATATTTCAGAGAAATAGCTAGCTTTTGAATTGTGACTGGTATTCCTATTACTTTGTGGACAGGATACACACTTTTGGACACTAACAGGTTAAGAAAAAGTGATTTGTGCCATATATGTTATAATCAGTAATACCATCCAGTTTAGACCTCTAGGTCTTTGCATTTTAATACATTTTGGATTCAGTTTGAAGTAGCATTCCAAAACATCAAAAGAAGATTCCAATTTCATGTTTTCCATATTTGTATTTACTGCAGTATGTGATTCTGTAGTAAAATCTGCAGCCTTATTATGCCACTTACATTGTAGGCAATATTTTGTATATATTTTATTCATATCACTGCCACAAGTTTATAAACTACCAAAAGAAAAAAGAAACTATTTCAATCCCTGCTTCTTTCTTATAACCACTCACTGGCTGTGGTGAAAGGAGAGAAAGCAAAACACTGGACCATAATCCTGTACTCTTGACTTACACCACGTTCCCAATTATTATGAAAATTATATTTTTCTCGGCTTTTTCAAAATGGTCGATGCAAATGACAGTCAGTATAATTTTCAAGTCATTAACCTTCGAATGAAAACAATTTTTTTCACAAATAAAAAACTCAAAATGCATTGTTCCAAGTTATTATGCACTTTATGTATTTTATAGGTTGTAAATAGAGATGAGCAAAGATTTCAAAAATTCATTTCTGACGCTTTGCCGAATTTTGCCAAGAAATTTGGTGTGTTATGAATTAATTTGTCATGTAGCACATTAAAACCGGTCTATCCCAGCCTGCAGTTAAACTGCAGGGAGAGTGCATCTAGGTGTACATCAGTATGCATTGCACCAACATGCATATCTAATATTTTCTAGGAGCGAGACAGTTACTGTGCAACAGAATGACAGGCAGGTCACATATTTGGATGTGACATCATCGTGTAGGCCACCAACATTCCTAGCTAATCCCTTCTATTTAACCAAAAGAAAAGCATACAGTAGCTTTCAGTAAAGCAAAAAAAAATAATAAAAATTGCACGCCCCTGCAGGAGCTATGTCCAAATTACTCTTTAGTTGAATAAAATAAAGACATGGAGGCAGAGTAAATATAGTAGTGGAGAAGAAAAAGGTTCTTTTAATCTATATTGTGGCAATGCAAACACATGCTTTTGAATCCCTTCTGTTAGCTGTAAAATGACTGTGCGTCACTATTAGGCTCAGTTCACACATCAGTTATTTGGTCAGTTGTTCTCATCTTTGTTGTCAGCCAAAAGCAAGTTCGGGTCAAATCCACAGAATAGGTGTAGATCTATTCATGATACCTAATCCAAGAGTAGGCTTGACTCCTTGGCCTTTATTACATGGGAAGTATTTGGACAGTTTTTTGCATTAGTATTTGATCAGTATTGGTAAGGCAAAAACAGGAGTGGGCCCATAACAGAGATAAAATGTGATATTTGCATGTCTTCTGTGTTTTGGGCCCACTCATGCTTTTGGCTTCAAAATCATGATCAAATCCTGATGCAAAATACTGACCATCTGACAGAGGCCTTATGGATATTCAAACAACAGGATCATTTTTTTTTTTCTGTGTGTCTGTTCTTCTGACGATAGCAACATGGCCAAACAGGGACACTAGTGGCACCATAACAGACTAGTGAGGGCGATAACAGCATGAAGAGTCTCAATAGTGCCCCCAGAACAGACTAGTGAGGGTGGCAACTGCATGAACAGTCACAATAGTGTCCCCGAAAAAGACTGGTGAGGGTGGCTACAGCATGGCCCCTGGAACAGAGTACTGAAGGTGGTAACAGCATGAAGATTTACAGTAGTGGCCCCGAAACAGAGTGGGGAGGAGGAGCAACAACAGCAGAAATAGCAGCACAAGATTGTGGCAGATTTTAGTAGGAGCAGATGGAAGTAGAGGCAGCAGGCGTGTAGCATCAGGTGAGTGTCAGTATAAGAATAGTGGCAGCAGCATGTGGGCAGACGTGACTGGCCATTTGTCACAATGTTCCGGTTTGGCAGCGCACCACAGTCAGATCATTACTGGCAGAATGATCTAGTCTGTTGCATCAGGCACCAGTGTCTGGAAATCCTGGTTGATCCATACCTGATTCATCTTTATAAAGGTTAGTCTCTGAACATTTTGTATTAAAAGTCGAGTTCTCTTTGGGGTAACCATGCCACCCACCGCTCTAAACACCCGCTCTGATGTCACACTACTGGCCATGCAGGAATACGTCCCCAGGGCAAACTTGTCCAGTTGCGGACAAAATTCGAGTTTGGCTGCCCAGTAGTCCATGGGATCTTGGATCTGGGGTGATATGGTGCAGTCCAAGTATGCAACCACCTGCTGGTTCATGTTCTGCTGCTGCTGAGTGGGTTCTTCAGTAGACAGCTGAAGAAAAGTGCTCATCAGAGACTCAATACTTAAGTTTATTTGCACAATGGACACAGAGGGACTCCCTGCCTCCATCTCCACTGCATACTGCCACGGTCTGTCAGGGTCATCTGCATCATCTTCGTTATCACCCTCTAGCGCCTCCTGTTCCTCTCATGTCGCTTGGGCAGATAAAACAGTTAGTTCTGTGTAGAATTCCTGGGCGTTTATGTCCTCCTCCTCATCCTCCTTCTGTGCCAGTTTAGCCTTCACAGGGGTCAGGTGGCCATGAAATGTAGGTCTTCTGTCCCCTCACCAGTCAGATTTATCAGCATCCTGTCCAGGACGTGAAGGAGTGGAATGACACCATGCATCCCATCCTGGCAACTGACAAATAAAGTGGCCTCGTCAATGAGCCTGAGCAAATGGCAGGTGTCACACACACATGGGCTGCCACTGTTTAACGCCGAAGTTAAACTGGAGAGTAGTCTTGGCTGTCTACACCACCAAGAAATTGCTCACGGTTTCTTCTGCTGGAGCATGGAGTTCCAACGTGTGGAAACATTGCATATGAGGTGATATAGGGGAACACCATTCTGCCTTTGTAGGTCAAGGAGGGTGTGCGTTTGCACGGTAAGGCTACTTTCACATTAGAGTTTTCAATTCCGCTATTGAGATCCGTCATAAGATCTCAATAGCAGAAGAAAACACTTCAGTTTTGTCCCCATTCATTGTCAATGGGGACAAAACTTAACTGAACGAAAAGGATTGCACCAAAATGCATTCCGTCCCTTTAAGTTGCGTCCCCATCGCGGACACAAAACGCTGAAAGCAGAGTTTTTCTGTCCGCGATATGGTGCGGAGCAAGATCTGTCTGTCCTGACACACAATGTAAGTCAATGGGGGCGGATCCGTTTTCTCTGACACAATAGAAAACAGATCCATCCCCCATCGACTTTCAATGGTGTTCAAGACGGATTCATCATGGCTATAGAAGACATAATACAATCGGATCCATTCAAGAGGGATGTATGCGGTTGTATTATTGTAGCGTTTTTGCTCATTATGCCTTTATCTGCATGAACCCATCTGACGATGATCACGCTTGTTTTTATGATATATCTAATGTTTTCAAACCTTGTCCAAGGCATTGCACTATTTTCAGCAGCAGAGAAAGCCTTTTTCTTTCCCATATTGCTTGAAAACCTGTGGCCTGCTCAATAATGTTGAACGTGGAATGTTACCTTAAAACATCACAACAGGATTTTTGCCTTCCTCCCAATGATGCACCATTATAGACTGAACTAGATGGATGAATATATTTTTTCAGCCTTACAAACTATGTTACTACAGTATATTACTATGCATGTATTATCAATTCTAGACTATTTTTCTGATCTCATATATGTAGAAAAAAAATACAAATCGAAACAAAACTTGACCTACACACTTGACCTTTCTTGAAGTCTAGAAGCGACTGCACAACCTGATGATCCATGTCATTCCAGTATTTTCAGACTCTCATTAGATGAGCTTCTTGCATTTTCAGACTTTCATTAGATGAGCGTCTTGTGATGTTACTTACTGGCTTTCTGGCTTTTCAAGTGCTCCCATAAATGTTTGATGTTGTTGAGGTCAGATGATTGCTGAAACAAGTTCATAACCTTCAGCACACCTTGCTCTTCTTTGGAATTCAAGTAATTCTTGAAAAGCTTTGATGTGAGTTTTAGGCTACATGCACATAAACGTTGTTTGTTTTCGTGTCCGTTCCGATTTTTTTGCGGATGGGATGCGGACCCATACATTTCAATGGGTCCGCGTGCTGTCCGCATCCATATGTCCGTTCCGTAGCCCCGCAAAAAAAATAGAACATGTCCTATTCTTTTCCATTTTAATCATTGTTACAATGGATCCGCAAAAAAATAACGGATGGCATACGGATGTCATATATTTTTTTTTTTTGCGGATCTGAAATTTTCGGAGCGCAAAACACATACGGTCGTGTGCATGTAGCCTTAGGTTATTAACCTGCTGTAAAGATTTTACTTCACAAAGATCCAAATCAGGATATGGCCTCATGCACACGACAGGTTTTTTTTACGGTCCGCAAAAACGGGGTCCGTAGGTCCGTGATCCGTGACCGTTTGTTAGTCCGTGGGTCTTCCTTGATTTTTGGAGGATCCACGGACATGAAAAAAAAGTCGTTTTGGTGTCCGCCAGGCCTGAATTACAATGCAAGTCAATGGGGACGGATCCGTTTGACGTTGACACAATATGGCGCAATTGCGAATGGATCCGTGCTCCATTGACATTCAATGTAAAGTCAGGAGTCCCTTTTATACCATCGGATCGGAGTTTTCTCCAATCCGATGGTATATTTTTACTTGAAGCGTCCCCATCACCATGGGAACGCCTCTATGTTAGAATATACTGTCGGATATGAGTTAGATCGTGAAACTCAAATCCGACAGTATATTCTAACACAGAGGCGTTCCCATGGTGATGGGGACGCTTCAGGTTAGAATGTACTAAAAGAACTGTGTACATGACTGCCCCCTGCTGCCTGGCAGGTGCTGCCAGGCAGCAGGGGGCAGACCCCCCCCCCTGTTTTTAACTCATTGGTGGCCAGTGCGGCCGGCCCCCCTCCCCCCCTGTAGTTAACTCTTTGTTGTCCAGTGCGGCTGGCCCCCCCTCCCTCCCCTGTAGTTAACTCTTTGTTGTCCAGTGCGGTCGGCCCCCCTCCCCTGTAGTTAACTCGTTGGTGGCCAGTGGGGTCCCCCCTCCCTCCCCCTCCTAATTAAAATCTCCCCCCCTATCATTGGTGGCAGCGGAGAGTACCGATCGGAGTCCCAGTTTAATCGCTGGGGCTCCGATCGGTAACCATGGCAACCAGGATGCTACTGCAGTCCTGGTTGCCATGGTTAATTAGCAATTTGTAGAAGCATTATACTTACCTGTGAGCAGCGATGTCTGTGTCCGGCCGGGAGCTCCTCCTACTGGTAAGTCACAGGTCTGTGCGGCGCATTGCTTAATGATCTGTCACTTACCAGTAGGAGGAGCTCCCGGCCGGACACAGACATCGCAGCTCGCAGGTAAGTATAATGCTTCTACAAATTGCTAAGTAACCATGGCAACCGGGACTGCAGTAGCATCCTGGTTGCCATGGTTACCGATCGGAGCCCCAGTGATTAAACTGGGACTCCGATCGGTACTCTCCACTGCCACCAATGATAGGGGGGAGATTTTAATTAGGAGGGGGAGGGAGGGTGGAGGGCCCACTGGCCACCAACGAGTTAACTACAGGGGAGGGAGGGGGGGCCGGCCGCACTGGACAACAAAGAGTTAACTACAGGGGAGGGAGGGGGGACCACTGGCCACCAACGAGTTAACTACAGGGGACAACAAAGAGTTAACTACAGGGGAGGGAGGGGGGAGGGCCGGCCACACTGGCCACCAATGTGTTAACTACAGGGGCAGGGGGCAGTCATGTACACAGTTCTTTTAGTATATTCTAACTAGAAGCATCCCCATCACTATGGGAACACCTCTGTGTTAGAATATACTGTCGGATCTGAGTTTTCACGAAGTGAAAACTCAGCTCTGAAAAAGCTTTTATGCAGACGATCTTCGGATCCGTCTGTATGAAAGCAACCTACGGACACGGATCACGGACACGGATGCCAATCTTGTGTGCATCCGTGTTCTTTCACTGACCCATTGACTTGAATGGGTCCGTGAACCGTTTTCCGTCAAAAAAATAGGACAGGTCATATTTTTTTGACGGCCAGGATACACGGATCAAGGTCTCGGCTGCAAAACGGTGCATTTTCCAATTTTTCCACTGACCCATTGAAAGTCAATGGGTCCACAAAAAAAAAACGGAAAACGGCACAACGGCCACGGATGCACACAACGGTCGTGTGCATGAGGCCTAAAGCTTGAATAGAGGGGAAAAAAAAACGCTCCAAATGTCAGCTTGATGCAGAGTAGGCAAAACACCCCCAAACTTGAATACATTAGCCGAAAATGGAAAAAGAACACCCAGAAAACTTAAAGCAATTAGGATGAGATCTGCTAGCGGTGTCCAGTCAATAGCCAAGGTGGTGCCTTTATTTTGGGTTATGCAGCAGGGTGTATGTTGAGGCAGGGTCACATTAATACTGGGTGGCATCTCCCCTTGTTACAATACGGTCTGCCACTCTGGCATGGCAACAATCATACAGATGGTGAATATCCTCCTGTGGTATGTTTTCAAAGCTCATTTAACTTGGCCCCATAAAGTACCAGACATTCTCAACAGGTGAGAGATCTGGTGATCAAGCTGGCCTAAGGAGCTGCTGGATACCCTGAAGATACAAATACAAAAGCAAATACTGAACCACCACATGCCTCAGATTTCATATAGAGACACCCACAGGTTTTTTCCTGTTGAACTCATGAAGGAACAGGAACCAAAGAACATCACATGGCTGCATAAGCTCTATAAAGACATTCTACCACCTTATTCCAGAATATGCATATAAAAAGGGATTACATAAGACACCTCTAGGGCCAGGAAAGGTGTTATCAACTGGGCAGTAGTGTCTTTATCTGGGGGCAGTTTCTGTGCAGGACTTTTCCTTGATGATCAGGCAGAGAAGTTGATGATATAAGATAATTGTTCTCATGTTCGGATCAGCACAGTTCTCTGCATTCCTCACATCTTCTGCTCTGATTTGTGTAATCAGTGCAAAGAGAGGAAAGGAAGCTTAATTAAGTGACCACGTCATATTCAGTTCATAGCAGACATCTCTGGGGAACTGAGTAAAACACTGCTGGACTTCGAGGAAGAAGCCCTCCAATACTCTAGAGAAGAACTTCTTAAAGTTACATCAAAGCACCCAAAAGGCTATGATGATACACTGTGCCGCATATTAAGAGCACAGCATGAGAATTGTACAAGTACCCCCTAAGGCTACCTCTACATGAGGGCAGCTAAACATGCACAAATCTGGCCAACTTTCCATGTGGATTTTTGTGAGTCTCCTAAAAAAAATGGCATGTATTACTTGCAGTTTTTGGTGCAGATTTGATTTGGTTTTGCTGTAGATCTTGCCCTTCCATTGAAAACTGTGAAATCTGCACCAGACATTTGCAAACCTAATTTACATGCTGCATAATTTTCCACACAGAAGGAAAAAGCAAAGTTTACATGAGATTTGTCTAATCCCATACCCTGTGCTGGTACTGTATTGTGCTGTGGTTTCTCTGCACAAGAACCTTGCATAATCTGTTATGTGTGCAGGTAGCCTAAAACATAGCATGTACCTGCTGAGATCCAGGATGTACCACACACTAAGTACCTAGGCCTTAGATCACCAGCAAATCTCGGTAACTACCCTAGACCTCGAGAGAAGGAATTAGCCTTTCCTCCATACTAGCCCACCAAAGAAACAGCCATTATAGGGGTTTTCCAGGAATTTTATAATGATAGGTCATCACATCAGTATATGACCATTGGGGTTTGGCTCCAGACACCCTTGCTGATCAGCTATTATTCAACAGTTCCAGAAACAGACATCAGAACTGCATAACTGTGTCCACTGTATATTAAACAGAGCTTATTACTGCAGCCCTGCTCTTATTAAAGTGAATGGAAGCAGCCTTGCAGTAGCCAGCTTTGTCTACTTCAAGAACGAGTGGAGCTGTTTACTCTAACAAAACTGATTGGAGTGATTCCATGAGCTGTACCCTTAAAAATTTAATATTAGAATATCCAATACTAAGTATACGGTCTTAATCTAAAATTCCTGGATAACCCCTTTAACTTTTCTATTCTGTTTCCTATCCTTCCAAACAATTGAATATCAAATTTTGGTATTTTAAGCCAACCCACTTAAAATTCTGCAGAAAATCTATGTCACAAGACCCATCCATTTTACACAAAGATAGATCGTCGACCAAAGTGTTGTCTTACTGGCACTTAAGTTCGACACATTGCGGAACAGGTTGGCAGATTATTGGGAGGGGCTGGCGAATATCCAGCAGTCATGGTCCATATTGGAACCAATGACATAGCTATGACTGGGCAGTTAAAATGATTTTAGGGATTTAGGGCAGTAGTGATGAGCTAATTTCTCAAAATTTTGATTCAGCCGGTGCGACGAATTTTTCCGAAAAAATGTGGTTCGATCCAAATTTATTTGTGGCTCGGCTATTTCCTGGCTGCAGTGAGCCTTTATAGTGGTGTAGAACACTGTGCCTTGCAGTAAAACGCATAGGGAGTCTGCTGTGGTAGCGAAACAATACTGTCAGAATGACATGTAGATGACAGGCGTCGCTGTTAGAATCACTGCATACTTAATTTTATTTGGGCAGTTAAGAGCCAAAACTCAAATAATTCCCGACATTTGGATCAAATTCCACTTCGTCAGCCTTGATTTACTCATCTCTAGTCACAAGCTTATGGCAAGAACCTCAAAGGTAGTGTTTTCCGAAATACTACCTGTACTACAAGCCACACAAGAAAGGCAGTGGGAGATTAGGGAGGTTAACAAGTGGCTCAAGAACTAGTGTAGGAAGGAGGGGTTTGAATACCCGGAGAATTGGGCCAATTTCTCTGTCGGCTACAGGCTATAACGTAGGGATGGGCAGCACCTAAATGGGGAAGGTGTAGCTGTTTTAGGGGAGAAGATGGCTAGAAGGTTGGAGGAGTGTTTAAACTAGGGACTGGGGGGAAGGGTAATTATATTTTAGGAGGGCAAGATGAAGTGCAGATAGAGACTCGGGGCAAGGTAATGGAACTGGGGGAGGAATGGAAGGCGGGACTAGATGAGTTCATAAGAAAAGGTATAGGGAAAAAAAAATACATAAACCTCTCAATTGTATGTATACTAATGCCAGAAGCCTGACTAATAAAACTGATGAACTGATGATGTGTGAGAAGGACTATAACCTAGTGGGAATAACTGAGACATGGATGGATGATACCTATGACTGGGCAGTTAAAGTAGAGGGTTACAGTCTGTTTATAAAGGATCATCAAAACTGGAGAGGGGGGGTTGTCTTTTATAAGTCTTGTCTAAAGCCCACACTCAAGGAAGATATAAGTGAGGGACATGAACATCTGGAGTCACTGTGGGTAGAAATACATTGAGTTAAAAACAATCATAAAATACTAATAGGAGTTTATTATAAGCCACGTAATATACCAAAATCCACATAAAATCTACTACTAAACGAAATAGATGAGGCGGCAAATCATGAGGTCGTTATTATGGGGGAATTTAAATACCCAGATATAGACAGGGAAACTGAAATCTGTAGATCTCATAAAGGAAACAGGTTCTTAGCAATAACCAAAGACAATTATCTTTCCCAACTGGTTAAGGACCCAACTAGAGGGACGACCATACTGGACTTAGTATTAACCAATAGACCTGACAGAACAACAGACGTGAAGGTTGGTTGACACCTGGGAAATAGTGACCATAAAAAAATAACCTTCCAATTGTCATTCAAAAGAGTGTTTCTTCAGGGAGGAACAAAACTTAAAAAAAAACTGAATTTAGCCAACTAAGAGAGGTCTTTTTATCCTAACTAGGACAAAGTCCTCAAAAATAAAAATACAGTGTAGGAAGGCACAAGGGACCATCGTTGATGGTAGATACATGTCACCGAGGTACCTAGCCTCGGTGAAGTAGCAGCCAGTATGTCAGGTGTGTCAGCAGCAGTTCACATTTTGTTTATTTAGTATAGCTGTTAATAGCTGATCCGGTACAGCTCTTAATGGGGCAAGTTATAGTGCTGGGTGGGTGACTACTCCAGGTGGGCTTTGACTGGCCTACTAAAAAAGTCAGCCGTGTCAGGTGGTGTTGATTTTTCTCTCTCTGACAGTGGAACTCTGTGGAGTGCTGTGTGGGATCAGAGGCTAAACTGGAGTTGTAGTGCCTAAAAGACTGAGGAAAAAATGAGGTCCACATATGCCCCGTAGGGTTACGGTACTGTGCAATACTATACCTGTTATATGCTATAGATACGGGACTTTATTGTTTCTTTAAGGCCGTCTAGAGCAAGCCAGTCGCTGCTGTTTACTGCCTTGTTGTTTTGTCAAGAATGAAAGACAACCTTTGTTTTGCTTTCACCACAAAGGCTGCTGCTCCGTTCTTACCTGAAGGCTACCATTGGGCAGATTCCAACAACAGCCACAAAATGGGATATTTTTAAAAGCATCTTAAAATCAAATTGTGAGAGGTACATGCCTAATGGGACTAAAAGGGTAAGGAGCAAGAAAAAAAAAACAATGTGGCTAAATAGAATTGTAAAGAAAGCATTTAAATCACTAAAACAGGAGAGTGGCGAGGAAGCATTGAAAAACTATAAGGAAAAAAAATTGAATATGTAGAAGACAAATAAAAACAGCCAAACTAGAGACAGAGAGATTGATTTCCAAAGAAAGTAAAACTAACCCTAAAATGTTTTTCAATTATATAAATGGTAAAGTACAAATCTGAAGGTGTTGGCCCTTTACAGAGTGATGAGGGGGAAGTTGTACACAGCGATGAGGAGAAACCAAAGCTATAAAATGATTTTTGTTCCACTGTATTCACTGAGGAAAATAAACTGTCAGATGAAATGCAGGATGTAAAAGTAAATTCCCCATTAAAAATGCCCTGTCTGACCCAGGAAGAAGTATAGAGGCGTCTTAAAAATATTAAAATAGACAAATTGCCAGGACCAGATGGCATATACCCCCCCTGTATCCTAAGAGAATTAAGTAATGTCATAGCTATACTCTTATTTCTGATAGTTAAGGACTCTATAGTGACAGGGAGTGTTTCACAGGATTGGCACATAGTAAATGTGGTGTCAATATTCAAAAAGGGTCCAAAAACAGAGCCTGGAAACTATAGGCCGGTAAGTTTAACATCTGTCAAGTGTAAACCATTTGAAGGTTTTCAAAGAGATCTTGGAGTACCAAGATACATTTGATACTGTACCACATGAAAGGTTAGTATTAGAGATGAGCGAATCGAAGCTGACAACGTTCAATTTTTTACGAATTTCAGGAAAATTTTTATTCTGAACGAATGCGAATTTCCTTGCGCTGTTTCGTAACAAATCGCAATTTTTCCTAACATGGCGGCTAGCTGGCTACAATGGTGGCTAAAATGGCAGCTAGATGTGTGTGGATATGGGGCAATGACCCATAATGCCATGAATGTAGCCAATCAGCAGCCAGCCAGCCCTATAAATACGGCGGCCATCTTAGAGTGTGCCATTCACTATCGTATGTAGGCGCTAGGGAGAGTGAAAGAAAAAAATAAAAAGGAAAGAAGCAATTTACTAGTGCAGGGGAAGGATAGTGAGAGGAATCATTTCACAGGCAGGAAGAGACGTGTGCAGATGCTAGGGAGAGTCATAGGAAAATCCTCATTGTAAAAAAATTTGATTTACAAGTGCAGGGAAACATTACTTGGGGATCCAGATAGTCTCATTATACAGCTCTGTCATTCCAGCAATTTATTATTGGGGTGCAAGTGCTATGTTGAAAAGCCTTTAGTGGCTTTTATTTGTGGAAAAAGATAAATACAGTATAAACGCAGGTCACTTTTGCTGTTAACTGCGCTTATATCATTTAGTGGCCTATTTTAATGCAAAACGAGAAATATTTGCACAGGTCACTATTGTTGTTATTTGCGCTAAAAGCGTTTATTGCCATATTTCTAGATAAAAAGAGAAAAACAGACTAAGTTCATATTTGCTGTTATTTGTGCTAAAAGCGTTTCTTGTTATATTTCACTACCATAGGGAGAAAAGTAGACGCAGTTCACATTTGGTTTTATTTGTACTAAAGCGTTTATTGCCATATTTATAGATAAAAATAGACAGTTCATATTTGCTGTTATTTGCGCTAAAACCGTTTCTTGTCATATTTCTAGAGAAAAATAGATTTAGTTCATATTTACTGTTATTTGCGCTAAAAGCTTTTCTTGTCATATTTCACTACAATAAGAGAAAAATAGACGCAGTTCACATTTGGGTGCTATTTGCGCTAAAAGCATTTATTGTCATATTTTTAGAGAAAAATAGACTTAGTTCATATTTACAGTTTTTTGCGCTAAAAGGGTTTTTTGTTTATTTCAGTATAATAAGAGAAAAATAGATGCAGTTCACAATTGGTGTTATTTGCGCTAAAATTGTTTATTGCCATATTTCTAGAGAAAAAGAGAAAAATAGACTAAGTTCATATTTGATGTTATTTGCGCTAAAAGCCTGTCATATTTTAATACAATATGAGAAAAATAGATGCAGTTCACATTTGGTGTTATTTGGGCTAAAGGCGTTTCTTGTCATATTTCACTACAATACAAGAAAAATAAACGCAGTTCACATTTGGTGTTATTTGCGCTAAAAGTGTTTTTTTGCCATATTTCTAGAGAAAAATTGAAAAATAGACTTAGTACATATTTAGTGTTATTTATGCTAAAAGTGTTTGTCATATTTCACTACAATACGAGAAAAATAAACGCAGTTCACATTTGGTGTTATTTGTGCTAAATGCGTTTATTGCCATATTTCAGTAGTAAAAGAGAAAAATATAGGCAGTTCACTTTTTCTGTTATTTACTCTGAAATCGTTTAGTGGCCTATTTTAGTCCAATAGGAGAAAAATATACGCAGGTGACGTTTGCTAGCAGTTCAGAAATATATGAGTGGCCTATTTCAGTACAATACAAGAAATATATACTCCGTTCACGTTAGCTGTTATTTGCGCAGAAATAATTTTGTGGCCTATTTTAGTACAAAAAAAATATATATATTTGTTGCTTTTAGGGGTGTTTTAATTTCCTTTTCATTTGTTTAGTTCAGCTACAAGTATGTCAGACAGAGAAGTGCCAGGCCATGCACAGAGGAGTGGCAGAGGCATAAATGTTTCTGGTGCAAGCAGAGGTCGCAGCAGAATAAGGGGTCGTGGCAGCAGTAGTCGCAGAGAGAGGCCTGAGCTCCCGGTGTCATCTATCGTTCGTGTCTTGGCCAGCAACCCAGCGGTTCTTGATTGTTTATTTATCCCAAGTGACATCAGACACCCCCGGCCAACAGTCGGCGGATTTGTCAGACACAACCCTTAGTTGGCATGGCCCGTGAGCAGGCCCTGTTCCCTCATCTGTCCTCAACCTGTCTATGTCCTTTTCTGTTCCCTCACCACGAAAAGTAGTATATGCTGTATGCTCTGCTACACTTTTCAGCGAGGAAGTGCTACTAGAGGACAGTCAGCAGCTACTGCCCAGCATAAATCTGGAGGAGACATCCTCCGCTTCCTCCGCTAGTCGTGCAAGTAGTGATGAGGAGAATGGCACGGGAGCTTGTGCTGCGAAAGGTCAAGCTCCTGACCCAGAGGCCGTTGAGGAGGACATAAGTGATGTGCAGACACTAATCGATGATGGTGAAGCCGATCGCACTGGGGATCCGGGTGCAGAAGGGGCTTCATCATCATCAGGAGAAGAGGGTGGCAGCTTGCCCGTGAGGCAGAGGCAGAGCCAGCAAGGTGGTAGCATGGCTGGGAGTCAGCAGGATGGCAGCAGTAGGAAGTCAGGAGCCAAACGTGCCCGGGGTAGACCACCTGCTTCACAGCAGCCTACCTGCCCGGGAAGTAGTGGTGAAGGGGTTCATGGAGGCAGTAGCGGTAGCAATCAGTCAGTGCAGACTGTCGGGGGAAAAAAAAAATCACCTACTCGGCGGTGTGGCAGGTTTTTTTTTCAAAGAGCCAGAGGAGGTTAACGTGGCCATATGTCGCATCTGTGGGCAGAAGGTGAAGCATGGCCAGGGTGCCAATGTTGGCACTACGGCTCTGCGTCAACATACAGTGGCCTGGGAGAACCATGGCTCCGATGTGGTTGTCCAACCTGACGCAGCTACCGCTACATCACCCAGTGGCACGCACCCAGTTTGAGAGAGTCAAGGCTCCACCACCTCAGCCGAAGGGGGCTGTCTGTCTTTCCCATATTCTGCTGGTCCAGATGCTCCTGCTCCTACTCCTCATCAGTCATTTCGTCAGCAATCGATAACCGAAGCGATAGCCATGAGACAACAGTACGTGTGCACGCATCCAACGGCGCAGAAGCTGAATGTGCTCCTGTCCAAGTTGCTGGTGCTTCAGTCCCTCCCTTTCCAAGTGGTGGAGTCTGCACATTTCAGAGAACTGATGGCTTGTCCCGAGCCGAGGTGGAGAGTCCAAAGCCATCATTTCTTTACGAAAAAGGCAGTACCATCCCTGCACACACATGTAGAACAGAAGGTGGGCCAGTCCTTGAGCCTGTCAGTGTCTGCTAAAGTGCACGGTAGAGCCGATGTGTGGAGCTATAACTATGGCCAGGGACAATGCATGTCCTTTATGGCCCACTGGGTGAATGTGGTTTCTGCACAGCCAAACCAGCAACTTGGACAGGTCACGCCACTTCCTCCTCCACATTGTCACGCCGTTGGGACTGCAACAATGTCCACCTCTGCCTCATCATCCTCCACCATGTCCTCAGCCTCCATTGCAGGGACAAGTCACAGTGCCCCTCCAGCATACCACATGTGCAGGGCTCGGCGGTGTCATGCTGTTCTGCACTTGGCTTGCCTTGCCGAACATAGTCACACAGGGGAGCAACTGCTCCATGTGATGCATCAAGAAATAGAATCCTGGCTTTCTCCCCTACAACTCAAAATCGGAACTATGGTGACCGGCAACAGGAAGAACATTGTGTCGGCTTTGCATCAAGGAAGGCTGAGCCATGCGCCTTGCATGGCACACGTGTTCAAGCTGGTTGTCCAGTGGTTCCTGAAGTCTTCCACCCAAGACATCCTAAAAATGGCCAGGAAACTTTGCACGCACTTCAGCCACTCGTATACAGCAAAGCACACCCTCCTTGAGTTGCAGCGGCAGAACGGCATCCCCCAACATAGACTGATCTGCGATGTTTCCAGCTATTGGAATTCCACCCTCCATATGTTGGACCGACTATACGAACAGAGAAAGGCCATCAATGATTTCCTGATGATCCAAGTGCATTGGAGTACTCCCCTGTGTAACTTCGATGTCAGTCGGTGGCAGCTCATGCATGACACCTGCCGTTTGCTCAGGCCCTTTGAGGACGCCATGTTATTGGTCAGTCGCCAGGACTACGGGATAAACAATGTCATTCCACTGCTTCATAGAAACATAGTGACATAGTACATAACGCCGAAAAAAGACATTTGTCCATCCAGTTCGACCTGTCTTCCTGCAAGTTAATCCAGAGGAAGGCAAAAAAAAAAAAGAAATTATGTAGAAGCGAATTTTCCCCACTTTGAGGGAATTAAAAATTCCTGGATCAACGACCCCTCTCTTATAGCTATAGCCTGTAATATTATTACACTCCAGAAATACATCCAGGCCCCTCTTGAATTCCTTTATTGTACTCACCATCACCACCTCCTCAGGCAGAGAGTTCCATAGTCTCACTGCTCTTACCGTAAAGAATCCTCTTCTATGTTTGTGTACAAACCTTCTTTCCTCCAGATGCAGAGGATGGCCCCTCGTCACAGTCCTGGGGATAAATAGATGATGGGATAGAGTTCTATACTGACCCCTGATATATTTATACATAGTAATTAGATCTCCCCTTAGTCGTCTTTTTTCTAAAGTGACTAACCCAAATTTTGTTAATCTTTCAGGGTACTGTAGCTGCAGGACCCATTCCAGTTATTACTTTAGTTGCCCTCCTCTGGACCCTCTCCAGCTGCTATGTCTGCCTTGTTCACAGGAGCCCAGAACTGTACACAGTACTCCATGTTTGGTCTGACTAACGATTTGTAAAGTGGTAGGACAATGTTCTTATCACGGGAATCTATGCCCATTTTGATGCAACCCATTATCTTATTGGCCTTGGCAGCAGCTGCCTGACACTGTTTTTTGCAGCTTAGTTTGCTGTTTATTAAATCTCCTAGATCCTTTTCCATGTCAGTGTTACTGAGTGTTTTACCATTTATTATGTACGGGTGACTTGCATTATTCCTTCCAATGTGCATAACTTTACATTTGTCACTGTTAAACCTCATCTGCCACTTATCTGCCCAAGCTTCCAATCTATCCAGAGCCCTCTGTAGTAGTATACTGACCTCTTCAGTGTTAATTACTTTGCACAGTTTAGTGTCATCTGCGAAAATTGATATTTTACTATGCAAGCCTTCTACAAGATCATTAATAAATATATTGAAGAGAATAGGGCCCAATACTGACACCTGAGGTATCCCACTAGTGACAGTGATCCAATCTGAGTGTGTACCATTAATAACCACCCTCTGTTTTCTATCACTCAGCCAGTTACTTACCCACATACAGAAATTTTCTCCCAGTCCGAGCATTCTCATTTTATATACTAACCTATAAAACCTTTTATGAGGTACAGTGTCAAATGCTTTGGAGAAGTCCAGATATACGACATCCATTGATTCGCCGCTGTCAAGTCTAGAACTTACCTCCTCATAGAAACTGATTAAATTAGTTTGGCATGACCGATCCCTCATGATCATGAAGCTATGGTGATATGGGGTTATTTGCTTATTTCCGTTGAGATGCTCTAAAATAGCATCTCTTATAAAACCTTCAAACAGTTTACCCACAACACATGTTAATCTTACCGTCCTATAGTTTCCAGGCTCTGTTTTTGGACCCTTTTTGAATATTAGTAGTACATTTGCTATGCGCCAATCCTGTGGGACATTCCCTGTCAGTATAGAGTCTGCAAATATCAGAAATATGGGTCTGGCTATGACATTACTTAATTCCCTTAGGATATGGGGGTGTATGCCATCTGGTCCTGGCGATTTGTCTATTTTAATCTTTTTAAGTCGCTGTCCCTGGGTCAGACAGGACACTTTTAATGGGGAATTTATTTTTACATTCAGCATTTCATCTGACAGTTTATTTTCCTCAGTAAATACATTGGAGAAACAAATATTTAACAGCTTTGCTTTCTCCTCGTCGCTCTCTGCGACTCCCCCCTCATTATTCTTTAAAAGGTCGACACCTTCAGATTTATACTTTTTAAAATGTATATAATAATAAAAATTTTAGGGTTAGTTTTACTCTCTTTGGCAATTAATCTCTCGGTCTCTAGTTTGTCCGCTTTTATTTGTTTTTTACATGTTCTATTTTTTTCCTTATAGTTTTTCAGTGCTTCTGTGCTACCCTCCTTTTTTAGTGATTTATATGCTTTCTTTTTGTCATTTATTGATTTCTTTACAGTTCTATTTATCCACATTGGTTTCTTTTTGTTCCTTAACCTTTTATTCCCATACGGTATGCACCTCTCTCAATAAGATTTTAGGATGCTTTTAAAGATATCCCATTTTGTGGCTGTATTTTTATTTTTGAGGACTTTGTCCCAGTTAGTAAGCCCTATGGTTGTCACGACCATGGTCATGGTCGTGACTCCTGTACCGCAGGCTGTTGCCTGCGGTCTCGTTTGGTTGTTTCGACCATAGGTGAGGGCCGCTTGTATGTTGCCTCACTTGTGGTTGCCGCTGGCAACATGTTCTTATGATGTATGTGGCAGTATAGCAGCCTGAGCTGGTGCTAGGCAGCTTGCTGCAATGTGCATGCGGTTGCACCTGGCAACCTGTCTTTGTTAGGTGTGTCTTTTGTATGTCTGGTGTGCACAGGGTTTTAGTTATGTGTGCACATTCCCCTTTAAGTGGCTTCCATCCCTTCCCTGGTGTGAGAAGGGTTAACTCCCTCTTTGGGTGAACACTGGGTTTGTCTGCGTAGGTGTGGCTACTTGGGCCTATATAGCCTCTGCTGAGAGCAGTAGTCAGAGGGGTACTTCAGCCATGGTCTGCTGGAGTCGTCCTCCTACTTTATACCATCTGCTAGTGAGGGCCACCCTTGTGGTCATAGATGTTTTATGTGATGTTTAGTTGAGGTTGCTTTCCTTTTCATATTTTATGCACCTATGGATCTGGGTTCCTGTGTGTTTGTGTGTGTGCTGTGTCCATTTATGTTTGGGTGTGGACACTAGTTTGTATTGCACGGGATCCAGTCAGTGTGTCTGTGGCAGGTAGGTGTGGAAGTTCTTTTCATCATCCTGCCAAATCCATAGGCTGTTCATGCTCCTATCCCCTTGCAGCTTGGCCACTTTAGACTTCTGTTTCTCCGCGTCCAGGAGGAACGGGCTGTCTACCCAGCTCCTAGCTCAGGGATCTGCGGAGGGTGAGTAGGGATCCGAGGTTCCTGAGCAAGGTCGGCTCATGTAGCTAGGAGTCAGGGTCAGATTAGGGAAGCTCTAGGACATGGATGTCAAACTCATGGCCCTCCAGATGTTGCAAAACTACAACTCCCATCATTCCCTGATAGCTGTAGTATGCCCAGACATGATGGGAGTTGTAGTTTTGCAACAGCTGGAGGGCCACGAGTTTGAAATCCCTGCTCTAGGAGGTTACCTGCTCCCTAATTCTGTGGTCCTGGCCAAGTAACGACCTACCATCTTCTGGCATCGCACGGCTGAGGGTTTTCCCCATCCTCAGCAGTGACAGTGGCCTCTCTTAGTTGGCTAAATTTAGCTTTTTAGAAGTTTTGCATTTTTGTTCCTCCCTATAGTAATGCTCTTTTAAATGTTAATTGGAAGGTTATTACTTTATGGTCACTATTTCCCAGGTGTCCCCCAACCTGCATGTCTGTTGTTCTGTCAGGTCTATTGTTTAATACGAAGTCCAGTATGGCCGTCCCTCTAGTCGGGTCTTGAACCAGTTGGGAGAGGTAATTGTCTTTGGTTATTGCCAAGAACCTGTTTCCTTTATGAGTTATACAAGTTTCAGCTTCCCAGTCTATATCTGGGTAGTTGAAGACCCCCATAATAACCACCTCATTAGGATTTGCTGCCTTGTCTATCTCGTTTAGTAGTAGATTTTCTGTGGACTCTGGTATATTAGGTGGTTTATTGTAAACTCCTATTAGTAATTTATTATTGTCTTTAGCTCCACGTATCACTACCCACAGTGACTCCACATGTTCATGTCCCTCACTTATATATTCCCGGAGTGTGGGCTTTAGACAGGACTTTACATAAAGGCATACCCCCCCCCCTTCCGGTTTTGACGATCCTTTCTAAACAGACTGTAACCTTGTACATTAACTTCCCAGTCATAGCTATCATCTAGCCATGTTTCCCTTATTCCGACTATGTCATAGTCTTCCTCACACATCACTAATTACAGTTTGCTAGTTTTATTAGTCAGGCTTCTGGCATTAGTATACATACATTTGAGAGGTTTATGTATATTTTTTGACCCTACACCTTTCCTTCTGACCTGTCCTAGTCCCTCCTTCCATTCCTCCCCTAGTCCCATTACCTTGCCCCTGGTCTCTATCTGCACTATCTTCCCCTCCTATAATGTAATTTCCCTCTCCCCAAGTCCCTAGTTTAAACACTCCTCCAACCTTCTAGCCATCTTTCTCCCCAGCACAGCTGCCCCTTCCCTATTGAGGTGCAGCCCGTCCCTACGTTAAAGCATGTAGCCGATAGAGAAGTCGGCCCAGTTCTCCAGGAACCCAAACCCCTCCTTCCTACACCAGTTCTTGAGCCACTTGCTAATCTCTCTAATCTCCCGCTGCCTTTCTTGTGTGGCCTGTGGTACAGGCAGCATTTCGGAAAATACTCCCTTTAAGGTCCTTGCCCTAAGCTTTTGACCTAACTCCCTGAAATCATTTATAAGGACTCTCCACCTACCTCTAACTTTGTCATTGGCTTCGATTTGGACCATGACAGCTGGATCATCTCCAGCCCCTCCCAGTAATCTGTGCATCTGATCCGCGATGTGTCTAGCTCTAGCGCCAGGAAGACAGCACACTGTTCGGTGATCACAGTCTTTGTAACAGATTGCCCTATCTGTTCCCCTAATAATGGAGTCTCCCACTACCAGCACCTGCCTGGCCTGCCCTGATCTCCTGGTTCCCTGCTTACTGGAGCTGACATTCCCCTGACTGGCAGAGGAAGTGTCCGGCTGCAGCAGTGCCGTCCCTGGACTGACATCCCCTCTCATCTGCCAAACGTTCAAACTTGTCCTGGAATAGATGCTGTTAACTATGGCTGGTCAGGGGCCTAAAGACATGGCGCCTAGATCTCATGGTCACATGATCCCTGTGGGGGCTGAACTTGAGGAGGAGGACATTGGAGCACAAGCAATGTGTAGTGAAATGGGTGTTTTTTCTACACAGGTGACAGGAGAGGAGGAGCAAGAGCAGCAAGAGGAGCTAAAGGGCTATGAGGAAGACGAGACAGAGGACCCAGACACACCGTGGCAGTATGCAGTGGAGATGGAGGCAGGGAGACCCTCCGAGTCACTTGCACAAATGTCCCACTGCATACTCGCTTTCTTGCGTAGTGACAGCCGAATTGTCACCAATCGGCAGAGAGATTACTTCTGGCTCTTCACCTTGTTGGACTCTCGCTACCGGTCCAGAATGGGGGCCCTTTTTACACCCACTGAGAGGGAGGACAAGCTAAACTACTACAGAGACATCCTATGTAGTCAGTTGGCCGATGCTTATCGGCCCCATTGTCCATCCTCTCGCTGGTCTGACTGGGGGGGGGGGGGGGGGGGCTCGGCTCTCACGTTCCACTGCCATGGCTGCCGGGGAGGACTTGTGTGGCAGAAGCAGTACCAGCTCCATCAGCAGCAGCCTTAGTCTAGAGTTGCTGATGAGTAGCTTTATTCACCAGCATAGTGAAGAAACTACTCACTAGCAGCAGCAGCTAGACCTGGAGCAGGAACTGAACCAGCAGGTGGTGGCATACTTGGACAGTACCCTGCCACCCCACATAGAAGATCTGCTGGACTACTGGGTAGCCAAACTGGATTTGTGTCTGCAACTAGCAGAGTTTGCCCTGGAAAAGCTGTCCTGACCGGCCAGTAGTGTGGCATCAGAGTGGATGTTTAGTGCGGCGGGGGCCCTAGTTACCCCAAGGAGAACTCGCCTCTCCACCCAAAATTTGGAGAGACTGACCTTTGTCAAGATGAATCAGGCATGGATCAGCCAAGATTTCCAACCACCAATTCCTGATGCATCATCCATGGTGCCACACCAACACTTTGATACAAGAGACCATTTTCTTCTGACTACCTGCTTCAGCTACTACTTTGATGCTGCAAACTGCATGATGCCACATATCTGGTGCCAAGAGCTCCTTATTTCACCCACCTTTGTCAGCGGGTACCGGTGTTGCCACTTACCGCCCCACTCTGTTACCGGGTCACTTTCAGGTCTCCTGATGCAGCTGCTGTCATCTCCACACTATGTCACCTTGCCACTCTATGATATCCTCCTGATGCTGTTGCTGCTGCCACTGCCATCTCCACACTATGTCACCTTGCCACTCTGTGGGATCCTGCTGCTGCTGCCATCACCACACTATATTACCTTGCCACTCTGTGGGATGCTGCTTCTGCCATCTTCACACTATGTCACCTTGCCACTCTGTGGTCTCCTCCTGCTGCTTCCATCTCCACACTACGTCACCTTGCCACTCTGTTTCGATGATGATCAGTCGGCACTCCGTTTGGGAAGCGTGGTGCACGAGTCCAAGACCGAAGTCCCAATACAAGCAAAAGAAAAGACCGGCACTCACTTTTTCTTCTGATAATTCAATCGCTCTTTATTTATTTATAAAGAGCGATTGAATTACCAGAAGAAAAAGTGAGTGCCGGTCTTTTCTTTTGCTTGCCACTCTGTTGTCTCCTTATGCTGCAGCCATATCCACACTATGTCATCTCGCCACTTGCTGGCCTCATCATACTTCCGCCATATCCACACTATGTCATCTCGCCACTTGCTGGCCTCATCATTCTGCTGCCAACTCCAGACTCTGTCATTGGGCCACTCTGTGGTCTCCTCATGCTGCTTCCACCTCACCACTATATCATAGGTCCACTCTGTGGACTCCTCATGCTGTTCCCACCCTCCCCATTTCATGACTGGTCCAAGGCTTTCAGCCTTACTGACATCATCATTTATTTGACCTTTTTTATGATCTGTCAGAAGGAAGGAAAAATAAGACGTACAACGGATCCTGTCTGTGTAGCAGCTGTATGGCCTGTATGGTCCTATCAAAATTGGCTTATGATTTGGTAGAGAAAAGTAGGAGTGGGTACAAAACACAGATAAAATGCAAATAATCCATTCATGTGTCATTATAAGTATTTTTTTTGTGCATTAGCAATATTGATGGATTATTGAGCAAATGCTGACCGAGTAAAGGCATATGCTCCACAGACAGGATCCATTTTTTTGTGGGTTAATGTTCTGACGGATCAGAGGAAGGGTAAATTAATCAGTGACGTCATCGTCAACACAAACTTACTGCTGACACCCTCTTCACTCTGTCGGGGGGGCTCTACTTGTAAAAGTGTTTAATAGAACAGGTTCTGTAGACATCTATGTTGTATCAGTTGACGAGGGTGTAAAAAGAGTGTGCTTCTTCTTTTCACTAACATCGACCTGTAAGGGTAAGTTAATACTTGAGTTATTTGGTCAGTTTTGGCCCGGTAACTGCCCAAATAAGTGTGCAGTGTAATTCTAATAGCAACACCTGTCATCTGCATGTCATTCTGACTGACAGTATTATTTCACTACGACAGCACACTCCCTATGCATGTTACTGCAAGGCAAAGTGTTCTACACCCATATAAAGGCTATATGCAGCCCGGAAATAGCCATTTTTATTGTGATTCGCTGTTAATATACGGATCTAAGCAATTTTTTTCAGAAAATTTGACTAACCGTCTGAATCGAAATTTTTAGAAATTCGCTCATCTATAGTAAGTATATAAAATGAGAACACTTGGACTGGGATAAAATGTGTGTATATGGTTAAGTAACTGGCTTAGTGATAGAAAACAGAGGGTGGATATTTTATAGTGTTGATCGCAAATATTCTAATCGCAATTTTTTATCTCGAATATCGGCATTTCGAGAATTCACGAATATAGTGCTATACATTTTTTTTTGCCATCAGTAACCTCTCTTCTCGTGGGCTAATGAGAAGGCTGCAATATCTTTGTCAGAGTTTAGCAACATCCCTAGCAACCAATAGGAAAGTTGTCTAGCCTGTTACTATATAAGAAACTACCCAGCAGCCATTTTCTGCAGTTTTTAGCAGTTCTGAGAGAGAGAGAGAGAGAGCAGTGTCATTGCTGGGCTCTGTGCTTTCATCTGGATCCTATTTCTTATCCAATTACAACAGATAGTTAGCTCATATACAGGTCCTTCTAAAAAAAAAATAGCATATTGTGATCAAGTTCATTATTTTCTGTAATGTACTGATAAACATTAGACTTTCATATATTTTAGATTCATTACACACAACTGAAGTAGTTCAAGCCTTTTATTGTTTTAATATTGATGATTTTGGCATACAGCTCATGAAAACCCAAAATTCCTATCTAAAAAAATTAGCATATTTCATCCGACCAATAAAAGAAAAGTGTTTTTAATACAAAAAAAGTCAACCTTCAAATAATTATGTTCAGTTATGCACTCAATACCTGGTCGGGAATCCTTTTGCAGAAATGACTGCTTCAATGCAGCGTGGCATGGAGGCAATCAGCCTGTGGCACTGCTGAGGTGTTATGGAGCTCATCCAGAGTGTTGGGTCTTGCGTCTCTCAACTTTCTCTTCCCAATATCCCACAGATTCTCTATGGGGTTCAGGTCAGGAGAGTTGGCAGGCCAATTGAGCACAGTAATACCATGGTCAGTAAACCATTTACCAGTGGTTTTGGCACTGTGAGCAGGTGCCAGGTCGTGCTGAAAAATGAAATCTTCATCTCCATAAAGCTTTTCAGCAGATAGAAGCATGAAGTGCTCCAAAATCTCCTGATAGCTAGCTGCATTGACCCTGCCCTTGATAAAACACAGTCGACCAACACCAGCAGCTGACATGGCACCCCAGACCATCACTGACTGTGGGTACTTGACACTGGACTTCAGGCATTTTGGCATTTCCCTCTCCCCAGTCTTCCTCCAGACTCTGGCACCTCGATTTCTGAATGACATGCAAAATTTGCTTTCATCTGAAAAAAGTACTTTGGACCACTGAGCAACAGTCCAGTGCTGCTTCTCTGTAGCCAAGGTCAGGCGCTTCTGCCGCTGTTTCTGGTTCAAAAGTGTCTTGACCTGGGGAATGCGGCACCTGTAGCCCATTTCCTGCACACGCCTGTACACGGTGGCTCTGGATGTTTCTACTCCAGACTCAGTCCATTGCTTCCGCAGGTCCCCCAAGGTCTGGAATTGGTCCTTCTCCACAATCTTCCTCAGGGTCCGGTCACCTCTTCTCGTTGTGCAGCGTTTTCTGCCACACTTTTTCCTTCCCACAGACTTCCCACTGAGGTGCCTTGATACAGCACTCTGGGAACAGCCTATTCATTCAGAAATTTCTTTCTGTGTCTTACCCTCTTGCTTGAGGGTGTCAATGATGGCCTTCAGGACAGCAGTCAGGTCGGCAGTCTTACCCATGATTGCGGTTTTGAGTAATGAACCAGGCTGGGAGTTTTTAAAAGCCTCAGGAATCTTTTGCAGGTGTTTAGAGTTAATTAGTTGATTCAGATGATTAGGTTAATAGGAATTTTGGGTTTTCATGAGCTGTATGCCAAAATCATCAATATTAAAACAATAAAAGGCTTGAACTACTTCAGTTGTGTGTAATGAATCTAAAATATAGGAAAGTCTAATGTTTATCAGTACATTGCAGAAAATTATGAACTTTATCACAATATGCAATTTTTTTTAGAAGGACCTGTATATAATACATATAGTTAGTGGGAGATAGTCAGTGTAGGTTAGATAGTGATATAGTGTAGCTGATAGGTTCCATTGCAGGGTGTTAGGTAGTGTGATAGAAATTACAGTTTTTTCTGCTGTCCATACTGTAGAAAGGAACAAGGGGCCGTCATTGATGGTCGGTATGTGTCACCGAGGTTCCTGGCCTCAGTGAGGTAAGAGCCGGTTTTTCTCAAGTGTCATTATTGCAGATTGCAGTCTGACACTTTAACAGTTTAGTATGGCTGTAAAGCTGATCTGAGACAGATTTTACTGGGAGTAGTCAAAAGGGCTGGGTGGGTGGCTACTCCCCACGTTCTAGGCAGGGTCTTGGCAGGCTTATAAAGCAGTCAGCACTATCAGGTGGTGTGGATCTATCTCCATCTGACAGTGAAGCTAAAGACTGCAAACAGGCGTGCAGGCCGCCTGGAAGCCTGCCAGTGAACTTTTCTGTGGCTGAGCATTCAGCCGGGTGTGAACTGACACCTAGGATTCCAGGTGTACAATGTTTTGATTTGCTGCGTATGAACAAGCACCAAGACTGTTATGTTTTGCTGAGTGTGAATAAAACACTGAAGTTTGATTTACAACCTGGTTCATTGCCTCTATACTGCATCCACTAACCTGTCTACCAGAACAAATCCCCACATTACATACATGCTACAGAAATAGTGCTGTGATGTTACAACAATACTTAGTGAACCAATCAGTAATATCTACTCAGACCTGATAAAATTTGAAGTTGCATGTATTGTCCAAAAAATATGCGCATCATTAGTGCCGATTTGCGGAATCACGAAAATAATGACTGGAAATCACGAATTCTAGCATTTGTGAATTTATTGCTAATATTATGCGAGGAATTTGTGAAAACAAATATTGCCTATGCCACTCAACACTATTTATTAATGGTACACACTCAGATTGGGTCACTGTCACTAGTGGGGTACCACAGGGGTCAGTATTGGGCCCTATTCTCTTTGATATATTTATTAATGATCTTGTAGAAGGCTTGCACAGTAAAATATACATTTTTGCAGATGACACTAAACTGTGTAAAGTAATGAACACGGAAGAGGGCAGTATACTGCATCTGAATGGAGTTATCTTATCAATCCCCCTGAATTTGAGATCCTGCCAACAGTTGTGTCTTGCAATTGGTTTTAATTTTGAAAGCTTGTCACCATCATCAATCTTGGCTGCCGCCCGAATATCCTTTTGGTATTCTTATATACGAACCCGTAATTCACGGGTCGTTATACTAATGTAGATCAGGCCACACGGGCATGTGGCATAGTATATGAAGCCTATTGTGCTACAGTTTATAAAGTGCACAATATTGTATGTCGTTTTGCCAGAGGAGTCGTAAAATGTATTGGTTTTGACAATGGCTTTACATGTTGTACAATGCCCACAGGAGATAGATCCCAATTTGGGGCCCCTGGATTCAACTAAGAAACCAGATCTTAGTGGTACATAGTGGCTACGCACCAAAATATCCCTCAGATTCTTGCTACGTTTAGCCAGAAACATAGGAGTAGGTGTCAGTATCTTATCCGACTTCAGAATGGGCCAGAATTTCTTGAAAATCCCTTTCATATTTCGCCACTATGTATTATAGTTCGTTATCATCCGTACTGTTGATAATGCTGATGAATCATCCCGAAATTTTAAGGACAATAATGCCTCTCATGGTGTATTGACTGCACGCATACAACCATGTCGTATGTCATGTTGGTTATATCCCCGTTGTATAAAGCGTTGTTTTAGGGTATCTGATTCTTTTCAAAATCCTCTCTAGATGTACATATACGTTTCTTCCTCAAAAATTTACCTATGGAAATCGAACTTTTCTGCTGTTTAGGATGGAACAAGGTTGCATGAAGCAGTGAATTAACCGCAGTAGATTTTCTATATACCAAAGTTTCAAGGTCACCAGTCATTGTCACTTTTACACTGATATCCAAAAATTATATTTCCCTTTGGCTTACTGTTTTGGTCAGGACGATGTTCCACTTATTGTTGTTCAATTTTTCAAGAAATAAATCCAAAGCCTCCCGTGACCCCTGCCATATAAACAAAACATCATCAATAAGGTGCATCCATGAAATCACCTCGCCAGCCACTTCATTCATAGCTGCTTGTACACATTACCCAAAAACAAACATCGCCACCCCATGCAATTGAAGATAATGGTGGTTCATGAATAAAAAATAGTTATGCTTCAATATGAAGTCTAATAACTGCATGAATAGATCCACCAAATCCAATGGTAAGTTTCTGGTTTGTAAAAAGAAACGAGAGGATTCTAAACCCACATCGTGTGAGATACATGTATACAGCGATTCCACATCACAAGATATCAAAAACATGTTATCTTCCATTTTGATGTTCTCCAAATGTCTCAATACATCCGTAGAATCACGGACATACGAGGGCAGGCTTTCCACATGAGTGAGAGAAGCCACATCTGACTGAGAGACCCTGAAGGTCCAGAGCAAGGAAAACCGCAAGTATCACAGATTGCTGTTCAGACTGTGTGTCTATTTTGGGTGGAATGAGGCTAGCTCCGCCCCATCCTAGTGAGGGACCCACTGTTTAGTTAGAGCCTGGGCAAGGCTAGGTGTTTTGTTTATGTTTTGGTTTATGCAACCTGTGGAAATAAAACTGGCAGGATGCCAGATTAAATACCCTTCTGTCTCCTGAGTCCCCTGACGATTCCCCCCTACCTTTCACTCCTGGCAAGGTGAGCTTGCAAGATGGACTGTCACACCGTCTTTTAGTAAGGTGCATGTCATATACCCATTTATTGTGTGAAGTACACCTGCACTGCATACATGACAGGGAAATTGATATAGTTAATCCGTCTGTTAGTTAGGTGCGCATCACATACCCATTTATTGCGTGAAGTACACCTGCACTGCATACGTGACAGGGAAAATAATATAGTTAATTTGTCTGTTAGTTCAGTGGGTGACCTCAAATAATGAGGTGAGCATCAAATAAGGGACGTGGCCCTGGTCGAGGTGCTGCTGGGGTTGGCGGAGCTCCTGTTGCAGGGAGAGGACGCAGTCGATCTGTGCCAGCTACATACCCAAATGAAACACCTTCCTGAGGTACACATAGGCGACAGAACGTTCAGTGTTATTTTGTAGGCCCGAATGCAGGTGTACGAATGGTAAGGCCAGAACAAGTAGAGGCGGTAATAGATTGGGTGTCTTATAGTGCCTCCAGTTCCTTCAAATTGTCTCCCACCTGGTCCCCTGCTAAAAGTGCAGAATTGGCACCTGCAGCCCATGGGCATCTGTCTTTCACCTTACCCCCTTGCAAATCAGCCGACTCCTCATCTGGTCAGCGTAACACCTTCACCACCGACTTCAGCAGAGCCAGGGGGAAACAACAGCAGGCTGTTTTGAAACTCATCTGTTTGAGGGGAAAAAAAAACACACTGCACAGGAGCCGTAGACAGGCATGGAACAACAGACCGATGAGAGGTTGGTGTCACTGAGCCTCAAGCCCGGCCTGGTGGTTTGTGATAATGGGCGAAATCTCATAGCAGCTCTGGGCCTAGCCAGTTTGACGCACATCCCTTGCCTGGTGCATGTGCTGAATTTGGTGGTGCAGAGGTTCCGGAAAAATTACCCTGATCTGTCAGAGCTGCTGCAGAAAGTGCAATCCGTCTTTGGGCGCTTTCGGCGTTCTTACCCTGCTGCTGTTCGCCTGTCTGCGCTGCAGCGTAACTTCGGCCTTCCCGCTCACCTCATATGCAACGTGCCCACAAGGTGAAACTCCACCTTGCACATGCTGGAGAGACTGTGCGAGCATCAGCAGGCGATAGTGGAGTTTCAGCTGCAGCACGCACGGGTGAGTCGCTCTGCGGAACAGCACCACTTCACAACCAATGACTGGGCCTCCATGCTGGACGTGTGGTGTTGTTTTAAGTACTCCACCAATATGGCCAGTGCCGATGATGCAGTCCTCAGAGTTCCTATCCCACTTCTATGTCCCCTTGAAAAAACGCTTCGGGTGATGATGGAAGAGGATGTGGCACAGGAGAAAGAGGAGGAGGAAGAGGGATCATTTCCACGGTTATCAGGTCAGTCATTCACAAGTGGCTCGGAGGGTGGGTTCCTGCACCAACAGAGGCCAGGTACACAATTGTCCAGCCACGGCACAGTTCTGGAGGATGAGGAGGAGGAGGAACCGTGTTCACAGTAGGGTGGCACAAAAGCAGCTCATGAACATCACTGGAGCGTGGCTGGGGGGATACAGAGGACACAGATGATACACATAGGACAGCTTGTCTTTGCCTCTGGGCAGCCTGGCACACATGAGCAACTACATGCTGCAGTGCCTGCGCAACAACCGCAGAGTTGCCCACATTCTAACCAGTGCTGATTACTGGGTGGCCACCCTGCTGGATCCCCGCTACAAGGGCAATGTGCCATCCTTATTTCCTTCACTGGAACATGATCGGTAGATGCGCGAGTACAAGCGAATGATAGTAGACATGCTGCTGATAGCATTCCCATCTGACAGCGGGGGCTCATTGGAAGCACAAGGTGAAGGCAGAGGAGGAGGAAGAAGTCACCAACACAGCTGGGGTACTGCCAGCACCTCAGAAGGAAGGGTTAGCATGGCCGAAAAGTGGATAAGCTTTGTCAGCACGCCACAACAACCAGCACCATCAGCTGACATAGAACGTCTTAGTAGGAGGCAGCATTTCAGCAACATGGTGGAACAGTACGTGTGCACATGCCTACACATACTGACTGATGGGTCTGCCTCATTCAACTTCTGGGTCTCCAAATTGGGCACATGGCCTGAACTTGCCCTTTATGCCTTGGAGGTGCTGGCCTGCCCTGCGGCCAGTGTATTGTCCGAACAGGTGTTCAGCAAAGCAGGGGAGGTGATGACAGACAAGCGCAACCGCCTGTACACAGTCAATGTGGACAAGCTCACGTTCATTAAAATGAACCAGGCATGGATCCTACAGGACTTGTCCGTACCTTGTGCAGAATAGGAAAGTATATCGTCCACACCCAGCCATTGTTATACTCCAGCGCACTTTCTCTTTGTTTACTTTTTTATATTTCCCAATGTCCAAAATTTATAAAAGATAAAATAAACTACAAAAATAGTGTTGGCAACCACCTACACCGCCACGTCCACCGCCTCCTCAACCTCCTACTCCACTTTGACCTCCGCCTCTTAGTTCAAGATAATTTATTTTGCTTTTTTCAAAAATGTTATGTCATTTAAATTCATTTTTCTAAACACATTTGTTTGCAGGACAATTGTCCTGTTCTTACCCCTATTTTGCGTCCTTTTGCAGCCCTCTAGCCGTTTCTATAGCTTTTTTAGAGCCATTTTAGTGCCCAAACTTTGCTACCATAAAAATAAACCCGATCTGGTCGCCATTTTATATTCAGTCTTTTGCCAGTCTATTGAGAGGTTGCTGTGTGGAGCAGGGACAGACTGTTAGAGACACTAAACGCTAGCTAAAAGGGCCACAATAGTCCTTTTAAGGACTGGAATAGGTGTGCTATTGATAGGTGTGACATACTAAGGGGTGTGATATACTTATATACTTTCTAACATAGAAGGTATATTATGGTGCATTTTTATTGTGCAGCAGTTGTGTGCGGTTCTGCTGAGATACCACAGCTATACAGAGGGACAAACGCTACTGAACAACTAATTCCAACTGGTGTGATATACCAGTTGCCCCCCCCCCAAAAAAAAACTGATTGAGGCAGGGGTGTGATAGTATATTATAGGTCTTTCAATATAGTGCATGTGCAGAATTTGAAATCATTCAGCCAGCATCCTGTCACCCCCGTATCAGCGATCGCAGCAAACTACAGGTCAATTCAGACCTGCGGTTTGCCGCGCTTTCTGCCGATTCTGATCCCGTGGTCTCTGACCACGGGGATCAAACTTTAAAATGCCCCAAATAAAGTTTATTTGACCCCCCCTGCACCCCTGAATGACTTTAATGGTGGCGGGAGGTGCAGAGATGGCGGGTTGCGGGCGGTGCGGCAGGCGGGATCGCGATCCCCCGCCCGCCTCCTCTTGATTATTAATTGGTGGCCAGTGGTATACCAGAGTGTCATTGCTGACACTCTGGTATAAACGGCTGACATCTGTGCCGCGATGTCAGCCGCTTAACCCTTTCCATACCGCGGTCAGTACAGACCGCTGTATGGAAAAAGTTAACAGTAAGAGGGGGCTCCCTCCCTCTCCCATCTGGGGCAGCTGTGCCTTTTACAGCCCCCCGACAGGATAGGGTGACAGAGGGAGGGAGCCTCCCATCTTATCCTTCCCCGTCTGCGAAGTTGTGGCCACAACTGAGCAGACGGGGAAGGTTCCCATGGCAACAGGATGCCTTCTCAGGCATCCTGCTGTCCATGGTGCTGAACAGATCTGTGCTAAAGGCATAGATCTGTTCAGACAAAGTGTAAGTAAAATACCCTATATAGAGTACTGTACTGTATTATACAGACATCAGACCCACTGGATCTTCAAGAACCAAGTGGGTCTAGGGCAAAAAAATGAAAAAAAGTGAAAAAGATTTAGATAAAAAAACACATTTATCACTGAATAAAATAAAATAAAAAAGTACACTACACATATTAGGTATCGCCGCCTCTGTAACGACGTGATCTATAAAATGGTCATGTTACTTTCCCCACAAGGTGAACACCATAAAAATTAAAAAATTATAACTATGAGGAAATTGAAATTTTGCCCACCTTACTTCCCAAAAAAGGTAATAAAAGTGATCAAAAAAGTTGCATGTATGCCAAAATAGTACCAAACAGTCATCTCATCCCGCAAAAATCATACCCTACCCAAGATAATCGGCAAAAAACTGAAAAAACTATGGAAACAGTAAAACATGATCTTTTTTGTTTCAAAAATGAAATCATTGTGTAAAACTGACATAAATAAAAAAAAGTATACATATTAGGTATCTCTGCGTCCATATCGACCGGCTCTATAAAAATATCACATGAACTAACCCCTCAGGTGAACACCATAATAAAATAAAAATAAAAACGGTGTTAAAAAAGCCATTTTTGGTCATCTTACGTCACAAAAAGTGCAATAGCAAGCGATCAAAAAAGTCATATGCACCCCAAAATAGTGCCAATCAAACCGTCATCTCATCCCACAAAAAATTAGACCCTATCTAAGACTGTGGCTTTCAGACTATGGAGACACTAAAACATGATTTTTTTATTTCAAAAATGAAATAATTGTGTAAAACTTACATAAAAAAATTTGTATACATATTAGGTATCGCCGCGTCCGTGACAACCTGCTCTATAAAAAAACCACATGATCTAACCTGTCAGATGAATGTTGTAAATAACAAAAAAAAGTGCCAAAAAGCCATTCCTTGTTACCTTGCCTCACAAAAAGTAGTAGTAGTAGTAGTAGTATAGAGCAACCAAAAATCATATGTACCCTAAACTAGTACCAACAAAACTTCCACCCTATCCCGTATTTTCTAAAATGGGGTCACTTTTTGGGAGTTTCTACTCTAGGGGTGCATCAGGGGGGCTTCAAATGGGACATGGTGTAAAAAAAAAACAGTCCAGCAAAATCTGCCTTCCAAAAACCGTATGGCATTCCTTTCCTTCTATGCCCTGCCGTGTGCACGTACAGCAGTTTACGACCACATATGGGGTGTTTCTGTAAACTACAGAATCAGGGCCATAAATAATGAGTTTTGTTTGGCTGTTAACCCTTGTTTTGTAATTGTAAAAAAAAATATTAAAATTGAAAATCTGCCAAAAAAGTTAAATTTTGAAATTGTATCTCTATTTTTCATTAAATCTTGTGCAACACCTAAAGGGTTAACAAAGTTTGTAAAATCAGTTTTGAATACCTTGAGGGGTGTAGTTTCTTAGATGGGGTCACTTTTATCGAGTTTCTACTCTAGGGGTGCAGCAAAATCTGCCTTCCAAAAACCAAACGGCGCACCTTTCAGTCTACGCCCCACTGTGTGGCCGTACAGTAGTTTACGGCCACATATGGGGTGTTTCTGTAAATGGCAGAGTCAGGGCAATAAAGATATAGTCTTGTTTGGCTGTAAACCCTTGCTTTGTTAGTGGAAAAAATGGTTTAAAATGGAAAATTTGGCAAAAAATTAAATTCTCAAATTTCATTCCCATTTGCCAATAACTCTTGTGCAACACCTAAAGGGTTAACGAAGTTTATAAAATCAGTTTTGAATACCTTGAGGGGTGTAGTTTATAGAATGGGGTCTTTTTTGGGTGGTTTCTATTATGTAAGCCTCGCAAAGTGACTTCAGACCTGTAGTGGTCCCTAAAAATTGGATTTTTGTAAAGTTCTGAAAAATTTCAAGATTTGCTTCTAAACTTCTAAGCCTTGTAACATCCCCCAAAAATAAAATATCATTCCCAAAATAATTCAAACATGAATTAAACATATGGGGAATGTAAAGTCATCACAATTTTTGGAGGTATTACTATGTATTACAGAAGTAGAGAAACTGAAACTTTGAAATTTGCAAATTTTTCCAAATTTTTGGTAAATTAGTTATTTTTTAATGCAAAAAAATTATTATTTTTTACTTCATTTTACCAGTTTCATGAATTAAAATATGTGATGAAAAAACAATCTCATAATGGCCTGGATAAGTCAAAGCGTTTTAAAGTTATCAGCACTTAAAGTGACACTGGTCAGATTTGCAAATAATGGCCAAGTCCTTAAGGTGAAATAGGGCGGAGTCCTTAAGGGGCTTAGGGGTTTGATAAACCTGCTTCCAGCAAATTCTCATTAAGGGGTTCTATATACAGTTGCAAGAAAAAGTATGTGAACCCTTTGGAATGATATGGATTTCTGCGCAAATTAGTCATAAAATGTGATCTGATCTTTATCTAAGTCACAACAATAGACAATCACAGTCTGCTTAAACTAATAACACACAAAGAATTAAATGCTACCATGTTTTTATTGAACACACCATGTAAACATTCACAGTGCAGGTGGAAAAAGTATGTGAACCACTAGCCTAATGACCTCTCCAAGAGCTAATTGGAGTGAGGTGTCAGCCAACTGGAGTCCAATCAATGAGATGAGATGTGAGGTGTTGGTTACAGCTGCCCTATTAAAAACACACACCAGTTCTGGGATTGCTTTTCACAATAAGCATTGCCTGATGTGAATGATGCCTCTCACAAAACTGATCTCAAAAGACCTACGATTAAGAATTGTTGACTTGCATAAACCTGGAAAGGGTTATAAAAGTATCTCCAAAAGCCTTGCTGTTCATCAGTCCACAGTAAGACAAATTGTCTATAAATGGAGAAAGTTCAGCACTGCTGCAACTCTCCCTAGGAGTGGCCGTCCTGTAAAGATGACTGCAAGAGCACAGCACAGACTGCTCAATGAGGTGAAGAAGAATCCTAGAGTGTCAGCTAAAGACTTACAAAAGTCTCTGGCATATGCTAACATCCCTATTAGTGAATCTATGATACGTAAAATACTAAACAAGAATGGATTTCATGGGAGGATACCACAGAGGAAGCCACTGCTGTCCAAAAGGAACATTGCTACACTTTTACAGTTTGCACAAGAGCACCTGGATGTTCCACAGCAGTACTGGCAAAATATTCTGTGGACAGATGAAACCAAAGTTGAGTTGTTTGGAAGAAACACACAACACTATGTGTGGAGAAAAGAGGCACAGCACACCAACATCAAAACCTCATCCCAACTGTGAAGGTTTGGGGCTGCTTTGCTGCGTCAGGACCTGGACGGATTGCTATCATTGAAGGAAAAATTAATTCCCAAGTTTATCAAGACATTTTGCAGGAGATCTTAAGGCCATCTGTCCACCAGCTGAAGCTCAACAGAAGATGGATGTTGCAACAGGACAATGACCCAAATCATAGAAGTAAATCAACAACAGAAGAAAATACGCCTTCTGGAGTGGCCCAGTCAGAGCTGCTGACAATCCGATTGAGATGCTGTGGCATGACCTCAAGAAAGCGATTCACACCAGACATCCCAAGAATATTGCTGACCTGAAACAGCTCTGTAAAGAGGAATGGTCAAGAATTATTCCTGACTGTTGTGCACGTCTGATCTGCAACTACAGGAAAAGTTTTGTTGAAGTTATTGCTGCCAAAGGAGGTTCGACCAGTTATTAAATCCAAGGGTTCACATACTTTTTCTACCTGAACTGTGAATGTTTACATGGTTTGTTCAATAAAAACATGGGAACATTAAATTCTTTGTGTGTTATTAGTTTAAGCAGACTGTGATTGTCTATTGTTGTGACTTAGATGAAGATCAGATCACATTTTATGACCAGTTTGTAATTTGTGCAGAAATCCACATAATTCCAAAGGGTTCACATACTTTTTCTTGCAACTGTACCTGCTTCCACAAATACTGCTCTTCTATAGGGACTTTGTCACAGGGTCATTTTGAAAATGACAGGCAGGGCATTCCGCAGGGGTGGTAGGGGTTCGGGCAGGTGCACCAGGGTTGGTTGAGTGGCTCACTCAGCCTTCTGCTTCTGCACCCTCCTCATCCTCTGTATCAGCTCCCTCCTCACTGTCTGCTGTGTGCACACCCAAATACACCATCATCATAGCCCGTCCACTCGTCAGAGGAATTATTTTACCATTAATTTCCAGGCCTTACCGATGCGCAGCCATTCTTGGCATCGGAAGAGGATAAGGAGGTAGCAACGGCTGCCACCCAGCGGTCTGATGACAGTACCCAGATCAGCCCAAGGAGGGTGGTCCTCGCTGTTGCTGCCTACTCCGAGATCTCTAATGTCAGTGTTGGTGAAAGTGACGATGATGACATGTCGATGGATGTCACGTGGGTGCCCACAAGAGAGGAAGAGGAGGGGAGTTCAGAGGGAGAGACGGAGCAGCAAAGAGGTAGGAGAAGGAGGAGAAGCAGGCAGTACTCACAGTGCACAGGAGGCAAAAAGCAGACTGCCATCCACCATACACGGTCACATCTGGCGCTCCCAGTGCGCCGACACAAGGCTCCACACTGTGGGCTTTTTTAGCTGCCGACAATAGTTTTGCCATCTGTAGCCTGTGCTGTCAACGCATAAGTAGTGGTAAGCCCAACACTCACGTAGGTATGACCGCCTTAAAAAGGCACCTGGCCGCCCATTACCAAGCCCAGTGGAAGCAACACCGTCAGAACCCCCAAAGCCACACTCCTGGTGCTTTATGTTCAGCCTCTTCTCCTTCTCCTCTCTCCTCCCATTTGTCCTCCACTCCACCTTCCACCGTGCCATTTTCGCGTTCATCTGGCAAAAGGCAGGCTTCCGTGGCCCAAATGTTTGAAGTAATATATTGATGACGCCGGATAACCCTCTTTCCCAACGGCTGACCGCCGGCTTGTCGGAAATGCTAGCCGGCCAACTACTGCCATATAAACTGGTGGACTCAGAGACATTTAAAAAATTTGTGGCCATTGGCACACACCTCAATGGAAGGTTCACAGAAGGAAATATTTCTCCCAGAAGGGCATCCCAGAGCTATTTGGCCATGTTAAGCGGCAAGCTAATGTATCTCTGGCACACAGTGTCGGTGCTAAGATACATCTGACCACAGACACGTGGTCTACCAAACACAGGCAGGGAAGGTACATAACTTTTACTGCCCACTGGGTGAACCTTTTGATGGCCGTCAAGCATGTAACCCATGGCACACGTGTGAATTTGGTGTTACCACCATGGATTGCATGCAGGCCTGCCTCTTCTCCTCCTCCTACAACATCCTCCATCTACTCCTCGGCTGATTCCTGCTTTTCCACTGCTACAGTCTATTCCTCTGCACCACCCAAGCTCCCCAGAACCTAGTTGACGTGCCAGGAGAGACGTTGCCATGCTGTGCTGCGGCTGTTGTGCCTAGAAACCAACAGCCACACCGGTCCTGCAGACCTTTCAGCTTTGCGGTCACAGACCGATCAGTTGCTAACCCCGCTCAATTTGTCAATTGGTAAAGTGGTGTGCGACAACGGTGCGAATCTGCTGAGCCCGCTGAAACAGGGCAAAATGACACACATGCTGTGCATGGCACACGTCCTGATCTTAGTCATGCAGTGATTCGTTGCCAAATACCCCAGGTTCCAGGATGTCTTGCGGCAGGCCAGGAAAATCTCTGGACATTTTTGAAGATCTTACACTGCCATGGCTCGCCTTGCTGACGTTCAGCGGCGACAACATTTGCCTATCAGACGTCTGATTTGTGACAGCCCGACGTGCTGGAACTCCACCTTGTATATGCTTGATAGGCTGCTCCAGCAGAAACGTGTCCTTAACGACTACCTGTACGAACTTTGTCAGGAATGGTTCTGGGGAGCTTGGCTTTTTTTTCACCGCGCCAGTGGCTGCTCATGCGCGATGCATGCAGACTTCTGTGGCCATTGGATGAGATCATCAAACTGGTCAGTCGCTGCATTTGCGCCATCAGTGACATTGTACCTTATGCCTTCTTTCTGGAGCATGCTTTGCGTTGTGTCATTGATCAAGCTGTCGAGGAGCAGGAGGATGAGGAAGTCGCAATGCTGAATGAATTCCCAGGGGGGTGCTACTCCATCTGAGACCAGTCAGCAGAAGTCTGAAGAGAAGTCAGAGGAGGATAGTGGCTGGAGGGAGGAGGAGGAGGAGCAAGAAGAGCAGGCTTTAAACTTTTCTGGGATACTTGGTGCTGTCCGTGAATGGAGGGAGGAGGCCGAGGAACACATTGTCCTGGGCGATGAGCAGGATCCAGGCTGCTCCACAGCTTCCAATTTAGTGTAAATGGGAGCCTTCATGCTCCAGTGTTTGAAGAGGGACCGCCGTATAAAAAGCATAAAGGTCAAGGACCAGTACTGGGTGGCAACGTACTTAGACCCCCAGTACAAACACAAAATGAGGGACATGTTACCAGCATAACAGAGGGCTGTCAGAATGCAGCATTTCCAGGCCTTGCTTCGAGAGATGCTGCATTCTGCTGTTGTGGGTGCTGGCAGAGGAATTTCCACCCACAGAGAAAACATTGCAAGTACCAATCCTACAGCGCATGCAAGATGAGGGTGGTTTTAAGATGTGTTGGTCACTTCGGATATGAGATCATTCTTGCAATCAACCCACCGACAGCCGCCCACCAGATCCAGCCTCAGGGATTGCCTAGGCTGACAGGTGTCCAACTACATCGGGAAAACGGTTGATGTGAATGCTCTGAGAAGCGAGGAACCCATTGACTACTGGGTGTGCAGGCTTGACCTGTGGCCAGAGCTGGCACAATTTGCCATGGAACTCTTGGCTTTCCCGTCGTCGAGTGTCCTGTCCGAAAGGAAGTTTAGCGCAGCAGGGGGGATTGTGACCGATAAGCGCACTCGCCTGGCTCACAACAGTGTGGACTACCACACATTTCTAAAAATGAATGAGGCATGAATCTCACATGAATTCAACACCTGTGACGACCACGTTTAATTGAATTTCCTCATGCCAGCTCACACATATCCACCACCACAAGAACAAATAATGGTCCCTGTCTTATGTAAATACAGCGGCATAAAGGGCCTTTTCTGTCCAGTGAATGCCTAATGTTTTTCAACACCTGTGACGACCACGTGTTATCAAATTTCAACTATTATCATTTGGGGTTTTTTCAAAAGGGGGGATTTCATTAGCTATGTCTTTAATTCAATTTTATATTTTTTGTTCTTTTAAACACATGCAGTAAAATTGATATCCAATCACCGTCTAATATACCTCCAACCACATAATCACTTGATGTTTTCTGTCCAACGAATGCATCATTTTTGCTGCCTGTAATCTAACTGGCCAACAGTAAAATTGTTATACGGTGACCGCCTAATGTACTTCCAGTCACATTATCAATTATTCTTTTCTGTACAGTGAATTAATAATTTTTTGGGCCTGTCCTCCACTGGCCTGCAGTAAAATTGATATCCAATGACAGTCTAATTTACCTCCAGCCACATAATCACTTGATGTTTTCTGTCTAGTGACTGCTTAATGTTTGGGGCCTGTACTTCCGTGGCCTAAAATAAAAAATTTCTAGGCTCCAGCATGGCACATTTTTGAGAGTTTCCCTTTAAGACTCATAAAAATGGCCCCTGATTAAAATACATATTTTTTGTGGGAATTTTTGCCATTGATCCCCCTCTGGTATGTCACTGTCAATGTTGTGGGACAATTTGTGCACTTCATGTAAGTATTTGGGGGCTGCAAATTTCACCTGAGTGTTTTTCAGGTTTGCCTGTCATTAAAGTGAATGGGTCCCATTGAAAACTTGCGATTCGCAAACATTTGTTTGCGAATCGTTCCGGACGATGTTCATCCATAACTATGTTACAATGTCATTTTGATGTCTGGTTTGCTTCATATGTGTATTGGGGGTTTGTTAAATGACTGCCTAATGGCACAATCATGAATTAATGTAATTTTAATGATGATTGAAAAATACAGTTTAAAAAAGGGTTGTCACATAACAATAACATCCCCAATTCACATGATAAGGAACAAGTGTCTTATTGGAAGGGGTATGACCCCTGGGGCACCCCCGGTGATCACTAATACCGAGGCCTGTGTTTCTTTCATTCAATGGAGCAACAGACGCACGTGCATGTCTGCCACTCCTTTCATCTCTAGGAGACTGATGGAGATAGCGAGCACTTTTACTGCTGTGAATTTGTATTACTGCCAACTTTATCTTATGTTTAAGCTACATTTTCTAGCTATGAGTTCCACAATGTAAAATGTTGCTAAATTATTTGGTGAAATTTAATTCCAGTGTTTTAACTAATATTAATAAGACTCAAATGCTGCAGAGAATTATGTATTAAATACATATAAGACATTTCTTCACTAATTATTACCATGTACAACAGAATATGATCATTAATTTTATCACAAGACACGGAGGCTCATATTGCTTTCTCTTCCTTTACTAAATTCCATAGCAGCAAGAAGAGTAACCATGGTAACAACAAAAGAAACACCCCTAAGGGTAACCCCTCCCTCCCATCAGTCCATAAATAGCTCCTCCACAGGGATCACTTCCTCTTTCTTTGCTGCTCCATAGCAGATAAGTGGTCTTTTTTGTCATATTGCAATTTCTGTGATAATAAGTTTGTATATTTGTGTTTGGTTACTGTTATCCCAGAGTGGGTTCTTGTCCACCCTTATTACTTTATTGTGATCTGTGGGCATTCTTTGCCTTGGCGTTTAACCTTATATTAAGTTCCGTTTTACCCTCTCTTGCGGTCTTTTCGCTGCGCATATCGGCAGTTTCAGTTTACCTCTTGGTCCGGTTTTCCCTCCCCCGGGGGGGTTTCTTCTGACCCTCCTTCCTACCACGCTTTCGGCGCCGCTCGGGTTCCCTGGGCGGGCGCCATATATATATTTTTCATTCCCCTCACCAGCGTTCCTCCTGTTCTCTGTGCGCCCGAACTCTCGCGATTCACGAGACTTCGGGCGCCATCTTGGATTTCGGAGGCCGGTCCTCGGCCGCCATCTTGGTGTCCCCTGCTGTCCTCTGGACACGCCTCCTTGTGGGGGCGGTCTTTTTCGCTCCGGCGCTTCTTTCCTCCCGCTCCTATTGGTTTAGGGAGCGGGGGGCGTTCCCATATCGCTGCGGCAGCCGTTCGCTTCCGGTCCAGCGCCGTTACAGCCTGCGTCTCACACAGTTCCACAGGTTCTATCAGCGATCTCTGCCCCACGTTAGGTCCTGTCTGTGTGAGTGACTAACTCCACGGATATGTCTGTTCAGGATTCCTCCACCCCTGTCCCCAGCTCCCTTACTCCCATACTCCAGGGTCCTTCACAGGCTCATGGAGCGTTTACTGTTTCCCCTGCTGAGGCCCAAGCTCTAGCCCTGCAGCAGTCCATATCCCAGGCAGTTGCTGCCGCTATGGGATCCATGTCCTCTGTCATCAGCCAGTCCATCTCTCAGGCGCTTATCCCTAGATCATCTCCCAGCATGCCACCACCTGTAGCCACTGCCTCCAGAAACCCTACCACAGATAGCATGGTTCTATCGCATGAGAGCGTGCCTGGCACACGCAAACGAGCCTGTCCGCGCCAGGCAGAAAAGTCGCGCCGGTGGAAATCTGCTCGCGCTCAGCGCGAGCCTAGTGATCACTCTGAAATAGAGTCAGATGAGGAGGCTTTGAGTTTCCGTCCGGATGGTTCGGACGATGATATTGAGGGGGTTATGGTGGACCCTGATGTGGACGATTACGTCCCGGTATCTCGGCCTTCTACTAGTGGGACCTTAGGGGCTGTCAATCCTGCCACCGCCCCTCTTACTGACCCATCGGGTGAACCTCTGTTTGACCCAGATAGCCTGCATCACCCCAGGTCCGCCGAGTGGGTCCCCGCCCCCCATGTGGCTAATTACCTGGAGTCCAGGATTAGAACTCCCTTAGGCAAGGAGACCCGCAACAAGTTAAGGGCTGAGTGTCCACGCCCCATTATCCCTAATAAGGTCGGTGAGACTCCGAACGTGGACCCTAAAATGGTCCAGTTTCTGGCCAAGACGGGTTTTCACCCTCGCAGGGGCCTTGACTCGGCCCTGCGAGCTTGCCAGGATAAGCTCCTGGATATCCTAGGTCCCCTCACAAAGATCTTTGAGCTAGCTGAGTCAGCCAAGTCTGATGGCACTCAGATTGACCCGGAGGAGCTCAGGGGCTGGGTACAACGTGCCATATGTGTGACAGGGAATGTTAATACTTCCCTGGCGATTGAGAGGAGGAAAGCAATCCTCATGAAAATTGAGCCTAAACTCACCAATATGGCCTTATCCGAGTCTGGCAAAGATGCGCAGGGGCTCCTTTTTGGAGATCCCTTTATAAAGGAGCTTGGCAAGTTTGTTGGTGCCTTCACGGCATTGGATAAAGCGCAATCTAACATGCGCAGAGTTTTCCAAAATCGGGTCTCCACCAGGGCCGGCAGCTCAAGGGGCCGCCTGTCCGGCCGTTCACATTTCCAGGCCCGTACCCCCGGTCGAGGCTCCTTTCATCAGCGCCAATCGTTCCAGGACCAGCGTCAACAAACGCCTTTCTTCCCATCCAGAGGCACCTTCGGGAGGTCCAGAGGGTTCAGAGGAGCTCCGAGTTCCCGACGTCCATTTGGTAAGTCCCCAGTTGTGTCCTCTGTCTTCTTCCCTACGCATAGGGGGCAGGCTCCGACATTTTTTGCATGCCTGGAATCGCATCACCTCCGATCCGTGGGTCCTTTCCACGGTCAGGGGTTTTCATATCGAACTTGTAGACACCCCGACTTGTCTGCCTCCCTCCAGACCGCGAGTGTTCTCCCCAGAGTCTCGCAGGCTCATAGACACAGAACTCTGGTCTCTTTTGGAAAAGGGCGCCATAGAAAGAGCCCCAGTCCCTTGCGGGGGAGTGGTCAGCGATATTTTCCTTGTGGAAAAGAAAGGAGGGCAGTTCCGCCCGGTTATCAATCTAAAGAGTCTGAACGTGTATGTGCGATACCGTCACTTCAAAATGGAGGGCATTCATCTGCTCAGGGATCTTCTTCTCCCGGACGAGTGGATGGTCAAACTCGATTTGAAGGACGCCTACCTCACGGTTCCTATCGCTCAACAGTCCAGGGATCTGTTGCGTTTCCGGTGGGGGGATCAGATTTGGCGGTTCACATGCCTCCCGTTTGGCCTCTCATCGGCCCCATGGTGTTTCACCAAACTCATGAAGCCGGTGGTTTCCTGGCTTCGGGGACAGGGTGTCCGTCTGATAATTTATCTGGACGACATGCTGCTGATTGCTCGGGATCCCCCCACGCTTCTTGCTCATCTGCGACTGTCCGTTTCTCTGCTCACCGGGCTGGGATTCGTTATCAATCACGAGAAGTCGTGCCTCCAACCTTCCAGGTCCATGGAATTCCTGGGATTCAGAGTGGACTCTTCCACCCGCACTCTCTGTCTTCCAATGTCCAAGGTTCGGGCCATCCGGAGGGAATTACGACACTCCCTCCGGTTACCTCAGGTGTCCCTCCGTCACTTAGCGCGTGTCTTGGGTCTCCTTTCTTCCTCGATTCAGGCGGTCTTCCCAGCTCCCCTCCATTACCGGGCGCTTCAACGGCTCAAGATTGCCCACCTCCGGGCGGGCGCATCCTACGGGGAATTGGTGGTCCTGGATCAGGACACCAGGGACGAGTTAACGTGGTGGATCCACAATCTCGACGCGTGGAACGGCAAGGCTATCGTGGGTCCTCAGCCGGACGTGGTGATAGAATCGGATGCCAGTCTGCAGGGATGGGGGGCCCGCTGCGAGGGCGTTTCTACCGGAGGTCCTTGGTCCACCTCGGAATCATCACTGCACATCAACGCGTTGGAACTGCTGGCAGGGTCCTTCGCGATTCGGAGCTTCGTCGACGGCAAGGTCAACGCTTGCATACGTCTCAGGATGGACAATGTGTCGGCAGTCCGGTATGTGAACGCCATGGGCGGCACTCGGTCGACGATGTTGACTCATCTGGCGAAGGAGTTCTGGTCCTATTGTCTGGACAGGGGTATAACAGTCGTGGCGGAGTACATCCCTGGTCTCCTCAACGTTCATGCGGATTGGAGTTCACGCTACATCTCGGACTTCAGCGACTGGATGTTGGATTCGGCGGTGTTCTCCTCCATCGAATCCCTCTGGGGCCCGTTTTCCGTGGACCTTTTCGCTTCTCGTTGGAACGCCCAGCTGCCCAGGTACTACAGTTGGAGGCCGGATCCTCACTCGGAGGCGGTGGATGCATTGCTCCAGGATTGGTCGGGCGCTCTCTTATATGCTTTTCCACCCTTCGCCTTGATTCCCCGGGTATTGTCTCAGGTTCGGCACCAGCAAGCGGAGTTGGTTCTAGTGGTGCCATTCTGGCGGCCCCAGACTTGGTTCCCTCAGCTGATGGAGCTGTTGATCGCGGACCCGACCCTTCTCCCGGCCCATCTGGATCTCCTTCTAGGCCCGCTAGGTCAACGCCATCCCCTGTTATTGAACAATGCTCTCCGTCTCCTGGCATGCAGGATATCAGGGGTCGCTGGGACATCGAGGGAGTATCGGAAACAACTAGATTCCTTCTGGAGAGTGCATGGGCCCCCGGTACAATTCGGGCATATCGAGCAGCCTGGGGAGTTTGGTCTCGTTGGTGCTTGGGACGGGACCTGGATCCCGTTTCGGCTCCCGTAGAGGAGGTGTTGCAGTTTTTGTCCTCCCTCTTCGAGGATGGCAAGGCCTATCGTACCATTAATTTGTACAGGTCAGCCATTTCTTCCCGTCATCGGGGTTTCTCAGGTCTTCCGGCGGGCCAGCATCCTCTGGTACGCCGTTTGCTTAGGGGTTCTCGTCTCTCTAGGCCCCCTAGGCCTCGGTTCTCCTCTTTGTGGGATGTTTCCCTGGTCATTGATTTTTTGTCGCGTTGGCCTTCTAATGCGGATCTTTCGCTGCGCCAGCTCTCGGCTAAGCTTGTTACTCTATTCTGCTTGGTTTCTTGCAAGCGCGTCTCAGATGTCCGTGCCCTGGACTTTGATGCGGTCGCTTTCACTCCGGAGGGGATTTCTTTCAGTGTCTCTCGCCGTACCAAGACGGGCATTTCTACGGTCGCTTATCCTGCCTTTTCTGACTGCCCCGCGGTTTGTCCGGTTTCCTGTTTTAAGGAATATATCTCGCGGACGGCGCCCCTGCGGTCTGGGGAGTCGCCACAGCTTTTTGTGTCGTTTCGTAGACCATTTGCCCCCGTCGCTAGTGTTACTCTTTCTCGCTGGGTCAAGTGGATTCTCTCGCTTTCGGGGGTCGATACTTCCATCTTTACGGCGCATTCGATTCGTGGAGCTTCCGCTACATCTATGGCAGTTTCGGGTGCCCGTTTGGAGGATATTTTGCGGCTAGCGGACTGGTCCAGAGCCTCTACGTTCAGGGATTTTTATTTTCGTCCTGGACCCCACGTTTTTTCATCTGTTATTTCTTCACTTTGAACTAGCAATATGAGCCTCCGTGTCTTGTGATAAAATTGTATGATTTTCCTAAGTTATGACGTAAAGTCATGATTTTATTAAAGACACGGAGGCGAGTATTGCCCTCCCGTTCCCTCCCTTTTAGTTGGGGGGGTGTTGTTTGCCTTATATATTGCCGTGTGATTTTACCATTTTGTATCTATGATTGTTTTTCCTGTTTGCGTTATGTTATTTATTCATTGTGTCTGTCAATTCAGTTCGGCTGTGACGTCATTGCTATTTACGGTTTCTTCATTACTCCAAGATTACCATACTGTTTTGTCTCTGTATTCTCCTAGGTTGATTCTCCTGATCCGGGTTCGGGTCGATGCTGGACGTTTCCGGTCTGGTTTGCGGTTTTGGTCGTCTCCCGTTGGAGTGTTCCGGTTTAATAGTTCCCGTTCGTCTGGATATTCGGGTCGTTGCTGTTGATCAAAGAAAGAGGAAGTGATCCCTGTGGAGGAGCTATTTATGGACTGATGGGAGGGAGGGGTTACCCTTAGGGGTGTTTCTTTTGTTGTTACCATGGTTACTCTTCTTGCTGCTATGGAATTTAGTAAAGGAAGAGAAAGCAATACTCGCCTCCGTGTCTTTAATAAAATCATGACTTTACGTCATAACTTAGGAAAATCATACAATTGTTTAGTCTATTATAGTAAACCCTTTTAGTTTCAATTTGAGCAGTGCTCAATGTGAACAACTAAGGAAGTAATGCTAATACTGCCATTACTATTGTACTGTAAATTTCAGATCCATTATGACATTCTAAGCTGTAATGAGGACATTTTCTGTGGAAAATTTAACTTATTGTATTATATTCTGAAGGAATAGATAACATTTTAATTTGCCGGTCAGAGATCATTTCAAATTGACAGATTCTTGGAAAAAGTCATAGTAAATTATTTTGCGTAATTGTAATACTGACTTTATATTGTGAATTAAAGGGAAACTCCATTCAAATAAAGAGTTTTTCATAAAAAAAATTACATAGTCTTAGACTGGGAAGAAGAACAGGTATATCAGTATACCCTATTTCAGGTCCTTGAAACAGAGGTCTGAATCAGGCTTTAGGGAGAGAGCTCAAGATCTATGTTTTAAGATGTTAAAGGGGATGTGATAGGCCATCACTAGATGATCAGTGGGGGTCCAACACCCCACACCACTGTCAATCAGCTGTTCAGGTGTAGCTCCAATGCCAGAAGTTGATACTAGAACCACACAGCTCCGTCAAATGTGTAGTGGAGGGAGCTCATTACTACAGCGCTGCTCCCATTGAAGTCAATGAAGTCAGCAGAGGAACTACACCCAAACAGCATGGTGTCAGACCCCCGTTGGTCATCTAATGATGGCTTATCCTGTTGACAGGCCATCACTTAATAAAACTGGATATTCATGGGCAATTGTAGGCGTCTCTATCCAGGAATAGCATACAATATATGGCATGCACTTATTGCTGCATGATAAAGACACACGATCATCAAATTCAACCATTCTGAGATCAATCATACATTGTACTTCATTCAATTCTAAGATCCATTTACCAGAGCATCCAGCAGTTTTTTTTTATGCTTCAATATTATCTGCCATTAATACCTCTTTCAGCAAGGTATTCTATAATTAGGCAGTTTTTTGGAAATTTGACATGTGTCACTTTGTGGTAATAACATTTTTACTTATCCAAACCATTCTGAGAATGTTTTCTTGTGACACGTTGTACTTCATGATAGTGGTAAATTTCTGTCAAAATGTTTTATTTTTAATTTTTTTTTAAATCCCAAATTTATAAAAAAAATGTGAAAAATTCATAAAACTTTCCAAATTTCAATTTCTCTGCTTTTAAAACAGATAGTGATACCTCATATAATAGTTATTACTTTACATTTCCCATATGTCTACTTTATGTTTGGATCATTTTGTGAATGCCATTTTATTTTTTGGGGACGTTAGAAGGCTTAGAAGTTTAGAAGCAAATCTGAATCACTTATTAAGGACCAGTTCAGGTCTGAAGTTACTTTGTGGGGCTTACATAATAGAAACTACCCATAAATGGCCCCATTTTAGAAACTACACCCCTCAATGTATTTAACACATTTTTACAAACGTTGTTAACCCTTTAGGTGTTCCACAAGAATTAAAGGAATATGTAGATGGAATTTCACTTTTTTGGCAGATTTTCAATTTTAATATATTTTTCTCCCTCTAACAAATCAAGTGTTAACAGCCAAACAAAACTCAATATTTATTACCCTGATTCTCTAGTTTACAGGAACGTCCCATTTGTGATCTAAAACTGCTGTATGGGCACACGGCATGGCGCAGAAGGAAAGGAGCGCCATGTGGTTTTTGGAGGGCAGATTTCACTGGGAAAATTTCGAGTTGCCATGTCACATTTGAAGACCCCCTGATGCACCCCTAGAGTAGAAACTCTAAAAAGTTGACCCCATTTTGGAAACTGCAGGATAAGGTGGCAGTTTTGTTGGTACTATTTTAGGGTACATATGATTTTTGGTAGTTCTATATTACACTTTTTGCGCGGCAATGTAACTAACAATAACTGTTTTCAGACTGTTTTTATTTTTTGTTATTTACAATGTTCATCTGACAGGTTAGCTTATGTGGTATTTTTATAGAGCAGGTTGTTACAGATGTGACAATACCAAATATGACTCTTCATATTCTGAAAGCCATAGTTTATTTTTATTTTTTGGGCGACTGATATGTAGGGGATAATTTTTGGGGGGATGAGAGTGCGGTTTGATTGGTACTATTTTAGGGTGTGTATCTCTATTTGATCGCTTGGTATTGCACTTTTTGAGACATAAGATGACAAAAATGGCTTTTTTGACACAGTTTTTATTTTATTTTTTTACGGTGTTCACCTGAGGGGTTAGGTCATGTTATATTTTTATACAGCAGGTCATTACGGACGTGGCAATACCTAATATGTATACTTTTTTAATTTTTTGTAAAGTTTTGCACAATAAAAGCATTACACAAAAAAAATCATGTTTTTTAGTGTCTCAATATTCTGAGATCCATAGTTGTTTTTTTGGGCTATTGTCTTCTTAGGTAGGGTCTCCATTTTTTGGAGGATGAGATAACTGTTTAATTAGTCCTATTTTAGGGTGCATATGATTTTTTTGATCACTTGGTATTACACTTTTTGTGATGTAAGGTGACAAAAAAATGGCTTCTTTGACACCAATGACATTTTTTTTACCGTGTTTACCTGAAGGGTTAGGTCATGTGATATTTTAATAGACCTGGTTGTTACGGACACTGCGATACCTAATATGTCTATATTAGACTCAATAAAAGCATTTTTGAAACAAAAAAAAAATCATGTTTTAGTGTCTCCATATTCTGAGAGCCATACTTTTATAATTTTTATTTTTTTCCCCGATATTTTTACGTAGGGGTTCATTATTTGGGGGGCATACACCTTTTTGATCGCTAGGTGGTACACTATTTGTGATGTAAGGTGACAAAAAAATGATTGTTTTAGCACAGTTTTTATTAGATTTTTTCTACGGTGTTCAGGTGAGGGGTGGATCATGTAATATTTTTCTAGAGCCAGTCATTACTGATACTCAGCAATACCCGATATGTCTGTTTTATTTTTCTATATTTTTTTTTTACAATGTTATGTGTTTTATTTTGGGAATTTTGTTTTATTATGAAAAACACATTTTTTTACTTCTGGGGTCTGATCCCCTCTGCAATGCATTACATTGCATTCTGTATTGTAATGCATTGCCTGTTAAGATAGAAACGTATACAGAAGAGGTAGGGGTCATGGTGGCAGAGGAAGAGGGCAATCTTCAGGTCCTTTCTCCAATTTTTTAGATCAGGGAATTTTGTATCCCCTGAAAAAATCGGTCAAGCCAACGGGACCAACAGGCCCCAAAATAATTAACTTATCACATAGACCCCTATCCACTGTAGAAATGACTGTCCTTAGTAAGAGACTTTCCTTTGTCCCGACACAGCACTTTAATGATTTCATCGGGGTAAAAGACTTAAATCTTTTTATCCGTAAACTCAGATGGTGTAAGTTCTTTATAAACAGGGATAAGCACCAATGTCGTGACTTAGGAATCCCTCTTGACCTACTCGATGATAAACTCTTAAATAGTCTGTCCGAGATGGATAACTGGGGTGAGGATGAAGGACCCTTCACCTCCTTGAAGCATAAATATAAAAAAAAATGCTGCCACCTGGTGATATTTCTTGTTTTGAAGTTTTTCTTCAATTGGTTACCACTGATCTGTGGAAATTGTCTACCTCTGGTCTGTCGTGCAACTTCTCCAGAGATGAGCTAGAAGCCATCACTTCTCTCAAAAATGATTCCACAATTACAATTAAACCCTCTGATAAGGGAGGGAATACGGTAATCATTAATACTGAAGATTATCATAAGATGTGTTGGCAGCTTCTAAGTGATAAATATAACTACGATATACTTATGTCTAAGCCAACAGAATCTTACCTGGTAGAACTGCGTGGCATACTGGTGGAGGCAACATCTGACAAAATCAGTTCAGAAGAGGAATTTGATTTCCTATATCCCAAATTGCCAGTGGTCGCCACTTTTTATAGTCTTCCAAAGATTCATAAAGGTACCAACCCCTTAAAAGGGCGACCCATTGTGTCAGGAGTGGGTAGTATCAGCCAAAACTTGGGAAAATATATTGATTGTATACTTTTACCCTTTGTTACATCATTACCCTCATACACACGTGATAGCACGGACCTATTGAAGAGGATAGATGGTATCATACTGGATAAACAGTCTATTCTTGCCAGTATCGATGTAGAAGCCCTCTACTCATCCTTGCCCCACGAGGCTGGACTCCAAGCTGTCAAATATACTGTATATACCACCAGTTCAGGGGCACTGCAATGGGATGTTCTTGTGCACAGTCCTATGCAAATTTGCTCCTGGGCTGGTGGGAAGCTACTATGGTTTTCAGTGACGTGCTTTTGTCATGCACTGGGGCCCATTGCATTGTGGGCCAGGAACATTGATGACATATACATCATTTGGTCAGGGACTGAATTGGCCTTTTTGGCTTTGGTTGATAAGCTGAATTGTAATGCTATTGGATTATGTTTCACATATGAGATGAACAGGAATATTCTCTCTCTTCTGGACATTTTGATCTAAAAAAAAGTTCTGATGAATTGGCCGCTATGATCTACCGCAAACCTACATCAACCAACTCTGTTCTTCATTGGAACCGCAGTCACCCCCTACCTCTGAAAAGAGGCATACCACGTGGTCAATATTTGTGTCTGAGACGTAACTGTTCTGAGAAATCCAAATTTGTTGACCAGGCTACGACCCGCAGGAGAAGATTCCTAGCTAGAGGATATCCGGATTCGGTATTAAGGCCGGCATATCAAACAACCCTCTCATCCACACGCACTGAACTATTAGTGAGTATAGTGAGTAGGACTAAACCTGATACTGTGCAGAAAATCCGGCTGATTGCTACTTTTGATGAGGCGGCTGGCCAAATTAGAAACATTTTACAAATACACTGGCCTATTTTGCTAATGGATCCAGATGTCAGAGATAGCATTCATGATTATCCACAGTAGTGATGAGCGAGCATGCTCGGTCGAATACCTGTTCGGCTCGAGCATCACTATGCTCGGCACATGGCGGTACTTGGCCGAGTACCACATGTGTTTGAGCGGCATGCTCGAGTCTCCTGCCAGCACGTTTTGCGGCTGCTAAGCAGCCAATAAACGTGCGGGTAAGTACTGCTATCACTGTAATGCCATGTTGGCTACTGTCATTACAGTGATTGGCTGCCAGGAACGCGCCATCGGGTGCTATATAGCACCCGATGACGCGGGTTCAGCTCATTGCGAGTCAAAGAGAGATGCACTTAGGAAGGGATAGATAGTGTAGGGAGATTGTGATCGCAATATATGTCAGTGAATAATGTTTCAAAGACCCAAAAGTCCTTTTATGTACTATTGTGTGTGGTGGCAGCAATTGAATTGTGCAAGGTTGTACTCAAATTTTTATACTTTGCAAAATAGCGATTATTTTGCTATATAGAAGGTGTCTACAGTGACTTGTGACATCTGTGCAGCAATACTTTCTTAATTTTTTTCCCATAATCCACATTTTTGCTGTCAACAGTGTAATCCGTGAATTGTGTGATCTGCGCTTCAATACCTTGTGTGGTTGTCAGACCTATATATTGGGGGGGGGGGAATTAAAATGCAGAAAACTATTTTTCTCCATAATCTATCCACATTTTTGCTGTCAACTGTGTAATCCGTGAATTGTGTGATCTGTGCTTCAACACCTCGTGTGGTTGTCAGGCCCAGATATAGTGAAAAATATAAATATAAACTACATCAGAAAACAGTGTCTGTACCGCAAATTCCCAATTTCTGGGCCTAAAATAGTGTCCATATTCTGTGGTGTTCTGTGACATATACAGTATGCCATCTGAAAACTGTTTCTTTAGGGCAAATTCCAAAAATCTGGGCCTAATATAGTGTCCATATTCTGTGTGTTTCTGTGACATACATACATACTGTCCTGCATCAGAAAACTGTGTCTTTAGTGGACTGTAAAAAATCTGCACCACATCTAGTAACAAAACCATTAATATGAAGAAGGCGAGCACTAAGGGACGGGGAAGTGGGCGTGATACTGATGGTGCACTCAGAGGCCGTGGCACTGGGCGCAATGAAACTATGCCTGCTGCCAGTGCACCAGAAAAAAATAAATCCACTGTACCCAGCTTCATGTCCAACTTAGCTGGGCAGCGCAGGACATCACTGTCCAAGTGTCACCGCCACTTCTGTGAGAAGGTCTGACAGACGTTCTTTTCTACCTCTTGCATGATGTTCTTTGTTTTGGTTTCACTTTCTCATCTCATTTCCTTCTCCCAGGTGTCACCTATTTAGACTAATCCTCTTTCCTTTATATTCCCTCCCATACTGCCTCACTTTGCGGTTTATACTACTTCCTGGATTGAAGTGTTCACTGCTGGAGACTTCTGCTGCTGCTTGTTCAGATAAGTCCTTTCATGTATTGTGTTTCCTTGCTGGCTTGATTAGAGGTGACCCTGACTCCCTCCGTATGAAGTGCAGGGAGCCGGTGGTCGTGTCCCCTCACTATTATAGGGTTTTCAGGTGTCACACAGTCTAGGTACGTGGGCATGCAATCGTCTACCTCTGAGACCCTTGTATGTGCTTAGCAGTCAGGGTGAGCTCTTAGAATTTTATAGGGGTCACCTATATGCTCTTTAGTTTGGGATCAAGCCAGTCGGACGTTTATTCATAACTTCCAGCTATCTGCAACATCATCCGTGACACCAAGTCGGATCAGTGCAAACAGTTGGTCGGTTAGATTGTTGAACATAATGCTTCCAGTCGGTTAAGCACCATCCTCTCTTCCACCAAGTCCAGTCTTTGTAGCCAAGAGTCTGGTCAACTGAATCCTCTCTGATCATCCTTCCTCCCACCATAGAGAGGCTTGCCAAAGAGTGATCCCACACTCGGATATTCTGGAGGAGCTCTTTCCAGCGCCACTATTACATCTGGCCCTCGCGCCCAGCACGCTTGAAGAGGGACATGAGATATTGTGCCCTCATTCCCAATCTCTTGAGCCTTCACAGTCTCAAGAAGATGACGGTGGTGAATAGCAATCATTCGTTCACGAGGTGGATGATGATGAGACACAGTTACCAATCACTGAGGTTGTGGTTAAGTCAAGTCAGGAGGATGAGCAGAGTCAGGAAGTGGAAGAGAGGGTGGTTGACGATGAGGTCACTGAGTCAATATGGGAACGTGAAAAGTCGAGCGAGGACAGCAGTACTGCAACAGGCTGGTAGAGGCAGTGGGGTTGCAAAAGGGAGAAGTCGGCCCACACCAAACAGGCCCGCAACCATTACACAGAGCACCCTCATGCGTAAATCTACCTTGCCAAGGGGTAGGTGTTCCGCAGTATGGCGTTTTTTTGAGGAAAGTGCAGACAACAAAATAGTGGTAGTTTGCAACCTGTGCTGTGCCAAAATGAGCCGGAGCGTGAACACTAGCAACCTCACCACCACCAGCATGATCTGCATCCAAGCACCCTAACAAGTGGGCCGAACCCCTGGGTCCACAATCTGGGTCTGCAGGTATAACCACCACTGCCTCCTCTTCCCCTGTGTTATGCACTGCTGGCCAATCCCCTGTCGAAGGCGCAGGCCCGGATGCCCCTCGCCCTGCACCTGGACCTTCGCATGAATCATCAGCAACAATATCCACTTCCCTGTCCCAGCACAGAATCTAAATTCCATAACACAGTCATTTGAACGCAAGCGCAAATACACACCCACAGGCCATAGCACTAAATGCGCAACTTTCAAAATTACTGACCCTTGAAATGTTGCATTTCGGCTTGTGGACTCTGAGGCCTTCTGCAGCCTGATGTCGGCGGTCATCCCTCGGTACTCAGTCCCCAGCCACCACTATTTTTGTGTGTGCCGTGCCCGCCTAACACCAGCATGTGTCCCAGAACATCACCCTGTGCCCTGACCAACGCAGTTAATGGGATGGTCCACTTAACCACGGACACATGGACAAGTGCTGGTGGCCAGGGACGCTACATTTCCCTGACGGCATACTGGGTGAATGTTGTGGAGGCCGGGAGTGTGTCATACCATGGAATGGCACAGGTGCTACCCATGTCCAGGATTGCGGGCCCTACGTCCATCAGGGTCTCCACCAGCAGCTATATTACTGGCTCCAACTCCCACTTCACTCCTCCGCAGCCTCCTCCTCTACTTCCACCTCCAGCAGCAGTCAGCCATCAGTCGCTAGCTGGAAGCAGTGTAGCACTGCTGTGGGTAAGCAGGCAACAGGCTGTGCTGAAGCGGGTCTGTTTAGGGGACAAACAGGAGACCACTGCAGAGCTGTGGCAGGGTATAAGGGACCATACCGAGCTGTGGCTCTCGCCACTCAACCTACAACCAGGCATGGTTGTGTGTGACAATTGCCGTAACTTGGTGGTGGCTTTGGAGCTCGGAAACCTGACCCACATCCCATGCCTAGCCCACGTCTTAAACTTATTGGTTCAGCGGTTTATCACAACCTACCCCAATTTGCCAGAGCTACTAGTGAAGGCGCGCCACATGTGTGCCCATTTCTGTAAGTCATCCACAGCTTCAGCCGTTCTGTCAATGTTGCAGCAGCGCTTGCGGATTCCAGCTGACTGTTGTGCGACATGAGCACGCGCTGGAACTCTACGTTCCACATGTTGGCCAGGATTTGTGAGCAGCAGAGGGCAGTTGTGGAATACCAGCTGCAACATGGTAGTCACCTTTCAAATCAACTACCACTATTCACAAGCGAGGAGTGGGCATTGATGTCAGACCTCTGTTAGGTTTTAAAAAACTTTGATGAATCCACACAGATGGTTAGTGGCGTTAACGCTATTATCAGCGTAACCATCCCACTGCTGTGTCTATTCAAACGATCGCTGCTCACAATTAAGGACGATGCTCTGAATGTGGCAGACGAGGAAATGGGGGAGGACATTACACAGGGTGATAGCCAGCCCACCCTCAGTTCGTCTTCTCAGTGCGAATTGGACCAGGAGGAGGAGGAGAAGTAGGAGCTCGAGACAGTTGCCCCTGCTACAGAGGGAAGTATCCATGGAACTTGAATTCCCTCTGTTCAGAGTGGATAGGCAGAGGAGGAGGAGGAGAAGGATGAGGAGATGGAGAGTCATCCTGATGTCGACATCGACGTCTTGCCTGTTGGTACTCTGGCACACTTGGCTGACTTCCTGTTAGGCTGCCTTTCCAGCAACCCTCGCGTTATACACATTTTAGATAACACAGATTACTGGGTGTTCACCCTTCTCGACCCCCGCTACAAAGAGAACTTCTTATCTAATTCCTCTGGTGGAGAGGACAAGCAAAATGGTGAAATACGAGAAGATTCTTGTTGGAAAATTGCTCCCAAATTTTCCATCTGACAACGCTGGCGGCAGAGTCTGTACTTTCTTAGGCAACCAAGGAAGGGAGACAGGGGAAACACACAGCAGTTCTAACAAAGGCAGGGCAAAACTCTCCAAGGCATGGGACACTTTCATGACACCCCGCCAGCAACCTCACCCTTAAGCGCAGCCTAGTGGTACAAGGAGGGAAAAGTTTTGGAAGATGGTGAGGGAACACATAGCAGACCGTGTCAGCATCCTAAATGATCCCTCAGTGCCTTACAACTACTGGGTGTCCAAGCTGGACACGTGGCACGAACTTACGCTCTATGCCTTGGAGGTGCTGGCCTGCCCTGCTGCCAGCGTTTTGTCTGAGCGGGTATTTAGTGCTGATTGGTGGCATTATAACAGATAAGCATATCCGCTTGTCCACTGGCAATGCTGACAGGTTGACTTAGATAAAAATGAACAAGACCTGGATTGCCCCTGACTTCTCAACTCCACCAGAGGAGAGCTGAGCTGATGATGTACATAAATGCAATTTCAATCTATCTGTCACATGCCGGGGGTCCCGGGGGAGGACCTCCTTGATACATTGCAAGCAAGGCATGGACAAGGCATCACTTGGAACGGGAATTCTCTCTCCGGGGAATTTATGGAGCCCCCTTTCGGAGGCGGACCTGGTAGTGACTGAAGCCATCTAGGAGCGCAGCTATGATGTCATGAGCAAGGAACGCAACCATCATGACATGAACCGAAACCGACTAGGAACGCAACCATCATGGAACCTGGAGCCGGCTGGAACCGTCTAAGAGCACAGCCATTATATTATGAACAAGGAACGCAACCATCATGACATGAACATAGCATGGAAACATGAACAGGCATAGCGAGGTACAAAACATGGAATGGAACAAAAGACAACAATGCAGATCCAGACGACCTATACCGAGACATAGGTGGCCGGACAAAGGCAAAGGAAAAACCTGGCAAAGCAAAACATAGACAGAAATGACAAAGCCAAAAGGGCATGACACCCACCGGGCATGGACAAGAACATACATGAACATAGACATAGCAGGGTACAGACACCCTCAAGGCATGGCATGGCAAGAGCAGAAACATAGCAGGGTACTGGACAGCCTGAATTAACAGAACTGACCCCCAGAATGCACGCAAGAACAGGAACAGCCTGAATAAACAGTACTGACCACAAGCTATGCAGACTGAGCCCTGAACCTCCACGCTCAAAGACAGAAGTAGCAGCCTAACAAGCGCACCTAAAAGGACACACCCCAGGAACCGAAGAGGGAGTTTAACACCATCAGAACCAAGCAGGGAGGTACCTAATGAGGTGCAAACAAATGTACTCAATCTACTGTAGTGTATTCCCATGCACCTTTTCCACCACAAAAAAAGAGTATATGGTTGAAAGTTGTTTTCTCCTCCTCCTCCAGTTTGTATATATTCCCTCCACTCAATTTTTTTTTATAGGGTCAGCTCAGCAGCAGGCCCTCGCATAGAATGCTTTATAGGGTCAGCTCAGCAGCAGGCCCTCGCATGGAATGTTTTAGAGGGTCAGCTCAGCAGCAGGCCCTCTCTCATATAATGTTTTAGAGGGTCAGCTCAGCAGCAGGCCCTCACCTCTAATGTTTTAGAGGGTCAGTTCAGCAGCAGGCCCTTTCCCCTAATGTTTTAGAGGGTCAACTCAGCAGCAGGCCCTCGCATATAATGTTTTACAGGGCCAGCTGAACTGCAGGCCCTCACATATAATGTTTTACAGGGTCAGCTCACCAGCAGACTCGCACTTAAAATCTTTTACTGGGTCAGCTCACCTGCAGGCCCGCAACTCAATGTGAATATACAGGTTGTATCGGAGTGCCTCTTCCTTGTAATTTTTGGCAGCACTTGTATATAAAGTTTAAGTAAATATACAGGGAAGAATGTTTTCAATCAATTTTTCCTATAAAATCGATTTTTTACTTTGGTTTTGTGCATAAAACCTTAATGAGATTGTGGGCCTGGTGATCACTTTAAGCCCTTTTAAGCTGCATCAGCAGCACCATGGTTATAAAAATGGGTGGCAAGGTGACATGGTGTGGACATGGCAGCATGAGGAGGCCACATAGTGTCACAATGACAGTCTGGATAAAAGACTAAGGCCACAGATTGTTTCCATCTGCATCTTTCTAAACAATCTGTGATACTGTATCATGGTCACCTGCAGATAAATGCAGACCAGGGCCATAACTATAGGGGAGGCAGGGGAAGCTGCAGTTTTGGGGCTCTGACCCAAAAGGGGTCCATCCAGGAGGAGGAGGACTAAAGGATTTGGTCAGGGCCCCCTCAATAGTATCACATATACAGTCACAATATAGACAGTGTATAAAACTGATGGAATAGCTGCTGGCCCTGGTCTGACAGAGCGATCTTTACTAGCCAAAGGAATGGGACGGCATGAAAGGAAGGGGTCGCTAAAAAATTACTGTGAGGTGGAGCCCCATTCAAAAATTTTCTGTGGGGCCCAGTCATTTCTAGCTACGCCACTGATGCAGCCCACAAAAGCAAGTTGGGTTTATCGATTACAAAACCTTAATTAAATTGTGTGCCTGGTGATCAGTTGGCCTTTTAAGCTGCATCAGCAGCAGCATGGTGATAAAAATGAGTGGTAAGGTGACAGGATGTGGAGATGGCAGCATGAGGAGGCCTCATAACGGCACAATGACTGAGTCTGGATAAAAGACTAAGGGGTTAATACGCCGGCATCGGGCCCTGTTCTGATGGATTCAGATGTCGTCACTGGCGCATGCACAACATATCAGAGGGTATGAAGAGGAACCGCAGGGATAAAGTAATTTATTCACCTCAGCCCCCACCATTCAAAAAATCAAGAAGCAGAAAAGGAACGTCAGAACCGCATAAAGAATCTTCTAAGAAACACAGTCCTCTTCCTCCAACTGCCACCGGTTCGCATCAGGATGGTGAGACACCAACTTCTCATGGTGACTATCTCTATTTGTGCACCACCAACCCACTTTTTTCCAACACCAGAATCTCCAATGAAAAAATGAATTTTTTTAAGGAATGAATTTGTTTCTTATCAGCAAAAAATAAACAAGAATACATAGCAACAATATGGGAACAGCCTAAGTACAATATTAATAACAAACTACGTTATCTATTGATCAATCTAATACCCCCTTTTCCAAAAATTTCTATTCCCATATCTGACAAACCAGTTCCACATTACTTAGAAGACATTTATGACACATGTTTTGAAGAAGCCATGGTTTGTCACATATTCCCTTTAGGATATCATCTTCCTTTAACCACTAAGGAAAAAAATTGGAAGAGGGAATTATATAGACTTATACTCTCTTCTTCCGTCTTCAAAAAATTCTTCTAAAATTGAAAAAAAAAGATTCAATAAATGAAGAAGAATCAAAAAACACAAAAAATAGATCCATTTTCAATTGGATACAGGCATTTTCCATTTACTCAGCAGTTCTCAGTGAGAAACATCCAGAACGCGGCAGAAGACTATTTTACCATATGGATTCCATTCTAGAAGCTTACCGTAATTTTGGTGGTAGCGCTTGGAATTCATATGACAAAATGTTTTGTCAAAAATTGTCCATTTATCCTCATCTTCAATAGTGCACGAAGGAAGTAGGACTATGGCTCAACCTTATGTTGTCACATAGAACACATCTTTTTCGTCAACCCAGCATCAATACAATATTTTCAAAAAGAGGCATACCTTGGGGTGTCTTCTTTCTAAAATGGGGTCACATGTGGGGTATTTATACTGCTCTGGCATTTTAGGGGCCATAAAGCGTGAGAAGAAGTCTGGAATCCAAATGCCTAAAAATGCCCTCCTAAAAGGTACTCATTGGAATTTGGGCCCCTTTGTGCATCATTGCTGCAAAAAAGTGTCACACATGTGGTATCGGCGTACTCAGGAGAAGTAGGGCAATGTGTTTTAGGGTGTCTTTTTACATATACCCATGCTGGGTGAGAGAAATCTCTCATGTAAAATGAGAACTTTGTATAAAAAAAATGGGAAAAGTTGTCTTTTACAGAGATATTTCTCTCATCCAGAATGGGTATATGTAAAAATACACCCCAAAAAACATTGCCCTACTTCTCCTGAGTATGGCGATACCACATGTGTAACACTTTTTTGCAGCCTAGGTGCACAAAGGGGCCCAAATTCCAAAGAGTATCTTTACGATTTCACAGGGCATTTTTTACGCATTTGGATTCCAGACTTCTTCTCACGCTTTAGGGCCCCCAAAATGCCAGGGCAGTATAAATACCCCACAAGTGACCCCATTTTGGAAAGAAGACACCCAAAGGTATTCCGTGAGGGGTATGGTGAGTTCATGTAAAATTGTATTTTTTGTCACAAGTTAGTGGAATATGAGACTTTGCAAGAAAAAAAAATAAAAATAAATAAATCATTTTCTGCAAACTTGTAACAAAAATAAAAACTTCCATGAACTCACTAGGCCCATCAGCGAATACCTTAGGGTGTCTACTTTCTGAAATGGGGTCATTTGTGGGGTGTTTCTACTGTCTGGGCATTGTAGAACCTCAGGAAACATGACAGGTGCTCAGAAATTCAGAGCTACTTCAAAATGCGGAAATTCTTATTTTTGTACCATAGTTTGTAAACGCTATAACTTTTGCGCAAATCAATAAATAGAAACTTATTGAATTTTTTTTAATCAAAGACATGTAGAACAATAAATTTAGAGAAAAGTTTATATAGAATTGTAGTTTTATTAGAAACATTTTACAACTGAAATTGCAAAATGTCATTTTTTTGCAAAAATTTCGGTCAATTTGATTAATAACAAAAAAAGTAAAAATGTCAGCACGTCTGAAGTCGGTAGGGACAAGGCTAGAAATACCTCATTGTGAAAAAAAAAAAGCAATTTACAAGTGCAGGGAAACATTATTTGGGAGTCCAAATAGCCATTATACAGCTCTGGCATTCCAGCAATTTGTTCTTGTTATTGGGCTGCAAGTGCTATGTTGAAAAGCGTTTAGTGGCTTATATCTGTGAAAAAAGAAAATATATACACATTTCACTTCTGCAGTTATTTGTGTTAAAAGAGTTTAGTGGCCTATTTCAGAACAAAAAGAAAAAATATATACGCATTTCACTTCTGAAGTTATATGTGGTGAAAGCGTTCAGTGTCCAATTTCAGTACAAAAAAGAAAAATATATACTTCACTTGTGCATTTATTTCAGCTAAAAGCATTTAGTGGCCTATTTCAGTACAAAAAGAAAAATATATTCTCTCTTCACTTCTGCAGTTATAGGTGTTGAAATTGTACAGAAAGAAAAAAAATATACACACTTCACTGGTGCACTTATTTGTGGCAAAAGCATTTAGTGGCCTATTTCAGTACAAAAAGAAAAAAAATGTTGTCTTTTTTTAGGGGTGTTTTAATTTGCTTTTATTTTATTTAGTTCAGCTAAAAATATGTCAGACTAACAAGTGCCAGGCCATAAACAGAGAAGTGGCAGAGGCATAAATGTTTCTGGTTCAGGCAGAGGTCGCAGCATAGTAATGGGGAGTGGCAGCAGGAGTCGCAGAGAGAGACCTGAGCTCCCGGTGTCATCTAGTGGTCGTGTCTTGACCAGCAACCCAGAAGTTCTTGATTGGTAAACTCGGTCATCCACTTCATCGCAAGTGACAACAGACACCCCCAGCCAACAGTCGCTGGGTTCGTCTGACATAACCCTTAGATGGCATGGCCCGGGAGTAGTGATGAGCAGCAGGGGTCATATTCGAATTTGTGATATTTTGTGAATATTTTGTAGCTTATTCATCAAATATTCACAAATTCGTATATTCGTTGTATTCAATTTTTTTACGCGGAAATCGGCAGGGTCATTATCGCATAATATGCGAATATTACGCAATCAAAATAGGCGTGGGTCAAAAATGAATATATAGCACTATAGAATATAGTGCTTTATAATTGTTTATTAGAATATTCATAAATTTTTTCCATCTGAAGTTATGATTCCTCCCTGCTTAAGTTGCTCGTATGCCAATGACTCATTGGCCCACAAGAAAGAAACAGGGATGAATCATGTTATCAGATGGAAAAAATGACGAATATTCAATATAACGAATATATAGTACTTTATTCTAAATATTAGCAAATTCTCAATGTGGCAATATTCGACAATTAAAATTATTTTTTTGAATATTCGTGTTTAACACTACTGTGGAGCAGGACCTGTCCCCTTACCTATCCTCAACCTGCCTCTGTCCTTTTCTGTTCTCTCACAGCGAGAAGTATTATATGCTACAGGCTCAGCTCCACTTTTAAGCGAGGAAGAGCTACTAGAGGACAGTCAGCAGCTACTGCCCAGCCATGATCTGGCGGAGACATCTGCCGCTTCCTCCACTAGGCAGGCAAGTAGTGATGAGGAGAGTAGCATGGGAGGTAGTGATACGAGCAGTCAGGCTCCTGACCCAGAGACCATTGAGGAGGACATCAATGACGTGCAGACACTACTCGATGATGATAAAGCCGATTGCACTTGGGAGCCGGGTGCAGAAGGGGCTTCATCATCAGAAGTGGGTAGCAGCTTGCCTGTGAGGCAGCGACTGAGCCAGCAAGGTGATAGGATGGCTGGGAGTCTGCAGGGTTGCAGCAGTTGCAGGTCGAAAGCCAAACGTGCCCGGGGTAGACCACCTGCTTTGCAGCCTTTCTTGTATTTTTTTTTTTTATTAACAAGCATAATAAAGGCGATAAAAGCTTACAATAGTATGGAATGAGGTAACAATCACCATTACAAATACATATATGTGAGCAATATATCCTATTACAACAGCAAAAAGATATTATTTCCTAGTCCAAAACAAAGAAAGAAAAATCACAAGTGAAAAAACACTTCTAATGATTATCATCCAGTGTATAATCTATTCAAGATTCATAACAAGGAGAGCATTTATTGAATATGAGATCAATTTGAATAAACCAATATAAGTCAGTCAAAGAAGGACTCGTAGAATGGTGAAGGGAAAGAAAGGAAAGGGGGAGGGAAGGGGAGGGGGAGGAAAACAAAACAAGGGGTTAAACTTTGCAGCCTTTCTGCCCAGGAAGTAGTGGTGCAGGGGTTCACGGAGGCAGCGGCGGTAGCAGTTAGTCAGTTCTGACTGTTAGGGGGAAAATCACCTACTCAGTGGTGTGGCAGTTTTTTGTTAAGCTGCCGGAGGAGGTTAACATGGCCATATGTAGAATATGTGAGCAGAAGGTAAAGCATGGCCAGGGTGCCAATGTTGGCACCACGGCCCTGCTTCAACATATGCAGCATCACCATAAAGTGGCCTGGGAGAACTGTGGATCCGATGTGGTGGTCCAGCTTGCTGCAGCAACCGCTGCATCTCCCAGTGGCACGCACCCAGTTTCAGGCAGTCAAGGCTCCAACACCTCAGCTGAAGGGAGCTGTCTGTCTATCCCATCTTCTGCTGGTCCAGATGATCCTGCTCCTCTTCCTCCTACTCCTCATCACTCATTCCATCAGCAATCGATTCCATCACCAAAGCGATTGCCAAGAGACAGCAGTATGCGTGCACACATACAACGGCGCAGAAGCTGAATGTGCTCGTGTCCAAGTTGCTGGTGCTCCAGTCCCTCCCTTTCCAAGTTGGGATTCTGAAAGGAACTGATGGCTTGTGCCGAGCTGAGGTGGAGAGTGCATGGCACACGTGTTCAATCTGGTTGTCAAGCGGTTCGTGAAGTCTTCCACCTGTCTGCAAGACATCCTAAAAATGGCCAGGAAACTTTGCATGCACTTCAGCCACTCATACAGCGCAAAGCACACCCTCCTTGAGCTGCAGCAGCAGAACGGCATCCCCCAACATAGCCTGATATGCAACGTTTCCACCCATTGGAATTCCTCCCTCCATATGTTGGACCGACTATAGGAACAGAAAAAGGCCATCAATGATTTCTTGATGATGCAAGCGGATAGGAGTACTCCCCTGTGTAACTTTGATGTCAGCCAGTGGCAGCTCATGTGTGACATCTGCAGTTTGCTCAGGCCATTTGAGGATGCCATGTTATTTGTCAGTTGCCAGGACTACGGTATGAACAATGTTATTCCACTGCCTCATGTCATGGAATAGATAGTGGGAACAATGGCTGGTCAGGGGACTGGAGACATGGTGCCTAGATCTCACAGTCACATGAGCCCTGTGGGGGTTGAACTGGAAGAGGAGGAGGAGGGGGAGGAGGACATTGGAGCACAGGCAATGGGTAGCGAAATGTGTGGTTTTTCTACTTCGGTGACAGGAGAGAAGGAGCAGCGAGAGGGAGATGAGGAGGATAAGACAGAGGTACCAGACACACCGTGACAGTATGCAGTGGAGATGAAGGAAGGGAGTCCTTACGAGTAACTTGCACATATGGTCCGATGCATGCTCAGTTGCTTGCATAGTGACTGCCGAATTGTCACCTTTCAGCAGAGGGATGACTTTTGGCTCTCCACCTTGTTGAGCCCTCACTACCGGGCCAGAATGGGGGCCTTTTTTTTTTTACACCCGCTGAGAGGAAGGACAAACTGAACTACTGCAGAGACATCCTATGTAGTCAGTTGGCCACTGCCACTGGACTATTGGGCAGCCAAACTGGATTTGTGGCTGCAAATAGCAGAGTTTGTTCTTCAAATTTGTCCTGTCTGGCCAGTAGAGTTGCATCAGAGCGGGTGTTTAGTGCAGCAGGGGCCATAGTTACCCCGAGGAGAACTCGCCTGTCCACCCAAAATGTGGAGAGACTGACCTTTGTCAAAATGAATTAGGCGTGGATCAGCCAGTATTTCCAACCACCAATTCCTGTGGCATCAGACTATATAATCCATGATGCCACACCAACACTTTAATAAAAGAGACTGGTTTCTTCTGAATAACTGCCTCAGCTACTACTCTGATGCTGCAACCCACCTGATGCCACACATCTGATGCCAAGTGCTCCTTTCACTCACCTTTGTCAGCCGGTACTGGTATTTCCACCCACCGTCCCACTCTGTCACAGGGTCACTTTGTGGTCTCCTGATGCTGCTGCTGCCATCTCCACACTATATCACCTTGCAACTCTGTGGTATCCTGATGCTGCTGCTACCATCTCCACACTATGTCACCTTGCGACTCTGTGGTCCCCTGTTGCTGCTGCCATCTCCACACTATGTCATCTTGCGACTCTGTGTTATCTCTCTGCTGCTGCCATCTCCACACTATGTCACCTTGCCACTCTGTGGTGCCCTGTTGCTGCTGCCATCTCCACACTATGCCACCTTGCCACTCTGTGGTATCCTGATGCTGTTACTGCCATCTCCACGCTATGTCACCTTGCCACTCTGTGGTATCCTGATGCTGCTATCTCCACACTATGTCACCTTGCCACTCTGCGGTATCCTCCTGATGCTGCTGTTGCCAACGCCAGACTCTCTCATTGGGCCACTCTGCGGTCTTCTCATGCTGCTTCCACCTCATCAATATTTCATAGGCCCACTATGTGGACTTCGCATGCTGTTCCCACGTCCCCACTTCATGACCGGGCCACTATTTTGGCTTTCGGCCTGGCTGACATCATCATTTATTTGACCTTTTGATCTGTCAGAAGGAAGGAAAAATGAGACACACAACTGATCCTGTTTGTGTAGCAGCTGTAAGGCCTGTATGGTCCCATCAGAATTGGATTATGATTTGGTAGCCAAAAGCAGGAGTGGGTACAAAACACAGAAGACATGCGAATATTCTATTCACATGTCTTCTCTGTTTTAGATCCACTCTAGGCACTTTTTAGGCATTAGCAATACTGATGGATTATTAAGCAAATGCTGACCGAGTGAAGGCGTATGCTCCAAAGACAGGATCCGTTTTTGGTGGGTTATTGTTCTGACGGATCAGAGGAAGGGCAAATTAATCAGTGACGTCAACACAAACTTACTGCTGACACCCTCTCCACTCTGACGGGGGGCTCTACTTGTATAAGTGTTTAATAGAACAGGTTCTGATAACATCTATGTGGAAACAACTGGCTACGGTGTAATAGGAGCGCCCTTCTTCTTGTCACTAACCGACCTGTAAGGCTGATTTCATACTTGAGTTATTTGGTCAGTTAAGTGTGCAGCGATTCTAAGAGCGACGCCTGTCATCTACATGTCATACAAACTCACAGTATTATTTCACTACCAAAGCAGACTCCCTATGTGTGTTACTACAAGGCACAGTGTTCTACACCACTATAAAGGCTCTCAGCAGCCAGGAAATATCCGTTTGTAATATACTTCACCGCAAATATATTCGCTCATCTCTAGTCATAAGTCACTGCGCACAGGGATTTCGGCCGAGGTCTTCAATCAAGATGACTGCTGGCGGCCCATCGCGACCAAATGGAGGCGGTAAGTTTGAATTTTTTAGTTTTTTTTACACTATTTCAGGTTAAATTGATTCACTAACACAAAGCACAAGGAAAAAAGGCTTTGAGGCGAATCAAATTTATCCTGATATTTGGATCGAATTCCACTTTGTGGGATTCGATTCACTCATCTCTAAAAGCAATTTTTCTGAGTCAGAAGTCAGAAACATAAAAGATACAGCAAGGCCATCATAAACTATAATTACAAGCAGCGTCATACTGGCCCACCAGAGTACAAGAAGATCCTCTGGTGGGCCCAGGCTCTGATACCATATTGGGCCTCAAAGGTCCAGGAGAAAAAAAAATGGCTGCCTTTGGAGCCAATAATTTGTCAACAGGGTCTATTTTGTTGACTCAAAACCTACTGGACTTTGTGAGGATATAATTTTGGGGTTGGGCCCTAATAATACCCTGATCACAGGACCCCAGTCAGACCCTGATCACAGGTAAGAGTTCACATTCTTAAGGTATGTCATACATATTGCACAAACACTGCCACAAATTGGAGCTTTTGTACAAACTGGTTACTCCAATTATTCAATACAAAATGTACATCTAAATCTGAAAAGAACAGTCCCTCAGTAATGTCTAAAATACGGCTCAGTACAAAACAATATATCTCAGAAACCAACATTTCACAGTGAAGAATAATATTTTATCCACATTTTTCGCATATGCCCACAAGGGATAAATCAGCACTTCATACAAGCGAGTCCGATTTTTCCAAGACTAATAGTAATGGGTACCATAGTAATAGTAAAAAAGTACCATAGTAAACCATAGTAATGGGTAGATGATTGGTTTCTTATTAAATGGACTGTAACGGATCTCCTAGCACTCCGACCGGGTACCACCGTTGATAGATGCTACAAGTGCTTCCCGAGGACTCCAAGCACTCCACTTGACACCGTAAGCACTGCAGACCCCACGAACCGCCGAAGCTTGGTTGAGGTCTCACCGTCTCCTACCCACCCTGGACCTACAACAAGGCTCCAGGCTCCAGTGGGTGAAGAAGAAGGGCGCTCCTATTACACCGTAGCCAGTTGTTTCCACATAGATGTTATCAGAACCTGTTCTATTAAGCGGTGATTTTTACGCATCACTTGTGCGTTGCGTGAAAATCGCAGCATGCTCCTCTTTGTGCGTTTTTCACGTAACGCAGGCCCCATAGAAATGAATAGGGTTGCGTGAAAATCGCAAGCATCCGCAAGCAAGTGCGGATGCAGTGCGATATTCACGCAATGTTGCTAGGTGACGATCGGGATGGGGACCCGATCATTATTATTTTCCATTATAACATGGTAATAAGGGAAAATAATAGCATTCTGAATACAGAATGCTAAGTAAAATAGGGCTGGAGGGGTTAAAAAAAACAAAAAAACTTTTTTTAACTCACCTTAATCCACTTGTTCACACAGCCGTCATCTCTTCTGTCTTTATCTGTGAGGAAAAGGACATTTGATGACGTCACTACACTCATCACATGGTCCATCACATGATCCATCACCATGGTAATAGATCATGTGATGGACCATGAGATGCGCGCAGTGACGTCACCACAGGTCCTTTTCCTCACAGATGAAGACAGAAGAGATGCCGACTATGCGAACAAGTGGATTAAGGGGAGTTAAATTGTTAATTATTTTTTTTAACCCCTCCAGCCCTATTTTACATAGCATTCTGTATTCAGAATGCTATTATTTTCCCTTATAACCATATTTAAGGGAAAAATAATACAATCTACACAACCTTGAACCCAAACCTGAACTTCTGTGAAGAATTTCGGGTCTGGGTACCACAGTTAGTTTTTTATCACGCACGTGCAAAACACATTGCACCCGCGCGATAAAAACTGAACAACGGAACGAAATCGCAGTCAAAACTGACTGCAATTGCGTACCTACTCGTGCGGGTTTGCCGCAATGCACCGGGACGCATCCGGACCTTATCCGGACATGCTCGTGTGAAAGAGGCCTAAAGTTTGAGCTGAAAGAATGTATCTGTGACATACAGTGTGCTTTTTTGTAGACGGTGCGAACAGAGACATTACCAGTGGTACCTCTCCTGTATAACATTTCCTCATCCTAAATACCTGTGACATTCCCTGTAATTTTTTATTAGCTGCTGGTGACTGCATTGACATCATCTGCGGCATATCTCCTGTGTGACGTTTCCACATCCCAAATTCCTTTTTAAGTTTGTTTGTGCATACACTTGCAAATCCTACACTACTGTACGTGTGACAGACTTTCAAGCATATATAACATTTAATATAAAGAAGGTGAGCAGTAAGGGATGGGGCAGTGGCCGTGATGCTGATGGTGCACACACAGGCCGTGGCCCTGGGCGCGGTGCAACTGTGCCTGCTGCCAGAGCACAAGAAAAACAATCATCCACGATACCTAGATTCATGTCCCAGTTTGCAGGGCGGTGCAGGACACTTTTGAAGTCAGACCAGTGCGACCAGGTGGTCGGTTGGATTGCAGCAGATAATGCTTCCAGTCGGTTAAGCACCACCCTGTTTTCCACCAAGTACAGTCTCAGTAGCCAAGTCTGCTCAACACAATCCTCACCCTGATCCTACTTTCTCCCACCATGGAGAGTCTGGGCAAACAAGTGATCCCACTCGGATATTCCGAGGAGCTATTTTCAGCGCCATTACTTGATTTGGCCATCTCGCCGAGCATGCTTTAAGAGGGACAGATCTTGTGCCCTGAGTCCCAAACTCTTGTACATCCACAGTCAAAAGAAATGGGGAACGGCAATTACTGTTTAATGAGGTGGATGATGATGAGACACAGTTGCCAATAAGTCAATGATCCCTCAGTGCCTTACAACTATTGAGTGTCCAAGCTGGACACGTGGCATTAACTAGCACTCTACGCCTTGGAGGTGCTGTCCTGCCCTGCCACCAGCGTTTTATCTGAGCGGGTATTTAGTGCAGGCGTCACCGCGTCCCCCAAAGTTCAGGCTATCGCCTAGCCTCATGGCCCCTCAGCCCAGCCGGCTGAGACCACTCACAGAGCCTCACCAGGACTCTGCTTCACAAGACACACCCAGTAGCAGTATTAAATAGGATCCCTGGACATGAGCATGCCTGAAGTCCCAGACTGGAACCTGGGGAAACAGCACCTCAATGTTCACATTGCCACAATATCTGGTATGTCACTGTTCATGTTGTGGGACTATTTGTGCGCTTCTAGTAATTATTTCTTGGCTACAAAAATGAGCTGAAGGTTTTTCAGGTTCGCCTGCCATTAAAATGAATGTGACCCGCCACGAACTTGCGGTTCGTGAACATTTGATCGTGTTTGCAAACCGTCTCGGCTGTTCTTTGTCCATCACCAAACCAGACACCCTCCCCTCTTCAGAGCAGGGGTGCCTGGTTTAATGCTCAGGTTCTCCCATTGACTTCCATTGTGCTTGGGTGCTCGGTAGAGCACCCAAACATTCCGAGGTGTATGGCACGAGCACCCGAGCACTTTGGTGCTTTATCAACTCTAATAATTATATTTAAAAGGAATATGTCACTTGATTTGCCCACTTAAAAACACTACCACAGGGTTAAACTGCTTTGTAATAGTTTTCTCAACTGCATTATTTTATTTTCAATGTATATACCATATATGTAATTATTTATGTTGTATGTTACCTTAAGTTTCATTACCTTAAAGGAAGCAAAGTCGCCTGCACTGTGCTGTCCTCACTGATTTTAGTGGTCTGTCACTCATATGAATGCATTCAATATTTTTATAATACTGGCCTGCTAAAGCCTGTATCACATGCCATTGCTGCGAGACAGGTGAACGTGATACTGCCCCACCCTCCTCCACCTCCAGATGACGATTGACAGTTTTCATACTTATGCATAACACCTGTCAATCATCATCCAGCTGTGGAGGAGAGTGTGGGCAGTATTAGACTCACCTCTCTGGCAGTACTGGTGTGCAGTGATGGCCAGTTCGCCGTGTTCGCCCGCGAACACATGTGGCCTGCCATCTTAAATCACAAGTCCGGCGGGGCACAGGTAAGTCCTTACCTGTGCCTGCGCAGCGAGCCGGTCTGAAAAAAATGCAGTCACTGGGAGCAGGCAGTTCTGAGAACAGCCCAATGAAGGCCCCCAGTGGCTGTTCTCGGAACTGCCTGCTCCCGGTGACCGCATTTGTTTCAGACCAGCTTGCTTGCGGCGCAGGCACAGATAAGGGCTTACCTGTGCCTTGCTGGACTTGTGATTTAAGATGGCAGGCCGCATGTGTTCGCGTGAAAGCGTATAGTGGCCTATTTCAGTCCAACAAGAAAAAGATATTCTCAGTTCACTTCTTCAGTTATTTCTGTTGAAAGCATATAGGGGTGTATAACAGTAAAATAAGAAAAACATATATGCACTGCACTGTTGCATTTATTTCTGGTGAAAGCATATAGGGGCGTATTTCAGTACTACAAGAAAAATATATATGCACTTCACTCTTTCAGTTTTTACTGGTCAAAGCGTTTAGTGGCCTTTTTCAGTCCAACAAGATACATATATTCTCAGTTCACTTCTGCCTATTACAGTAGAAAAAGAAAAATATATATGAAAAATATATATTTGTGGCAAAAGCGTTCAGTGGCCTATTTCATTATAGAAAGAAAAAATATATGCACTTCACTGGTGCACTTTTTTGTGGCAAAAGGGTTTAGTGGCCTACTTCATTACAGAATGAAAAATTAATACGCACTATTTCAGTACAAAAAGGAAAATATATTCTTAGTTCACATCGGCGGCTATATGTGTTGAAAGCATGGCTGGGAGTCAGCTGGATGGCAACAGTGGGAGGTCGTGATCCAAACATGCCCGGGGTAGAGCACCTGCTTTGCAGCAGCCTACCTACCCGGGAAGTAGTGATGCAGGGGTCCATGGAAGTAGCGGTGGTAGCAGTCAGTCAGTGCGGTGGTTATATGTGGTAAAATCTTTATTGAAGTATTTTGGTCGAAAAACAAAATGTATTCAGCGGTCAGCGCTGCGGTTATATGTGGTAAAATCTCCATGATGTCTCCATGATAAATCTGCTGCATGGGGGCCCCCTGTGGCTTCTACACACTTTCAAAATCATCCTTCAGCTGAGCGAATAGATACCAGCTGACCGGGATGCTCCATGACCTTCCCAGGAGCTGCTGTCAGGAGCAGCTGTTCATTTCAGAGACGTCCGTATAGTGAGGGGGAAATCCGAACACCCTCTTCATCTCCGTGCTCCGTTATATGTGATAAAATCTTTATTGACATATTTCAGTTGCAGTTATATGTGGTAAAACCTTTTGGGACGTATTTCGGTCGAAAAAACAAATTTTATTCAGCGTTCAGCACTGTAGTTATATGCGTTAAAATCTTCATGATGTCTCCATCATAAATCTGCAGCCTACGGGCCCCGTGTGGCTTCTTTCAAAATCATCCTTCAGTAAAGCGTATAGATGCTGGATGATCGGGACGCTCCATGACCTTCACATGAGCTGCTGTCGGGAGCATTTTCAGTTCATTTCTGAAACGTCCATATAGTGCAGGGGGAATCCGAACACCATCTACATCTCCGTGCTCCGTTATATGCGGTAAAATCTTTTGTGGAAAAACAAATGTTATTCAGCTTTGAGCGCTCCAATTCTATGCAGTAAAATATTTAGTGACGTATTTCGGTGGAAAAACAAATCTTATTCAGTGTTCAGCGCTGTAGTAATATGCGGTAAAATCTTTTGTGATGTATTTTGGTGGAAAAACTAATTTTATTCACCGTTCAGCGCTGTAGTAATATGTGGTAAAATCTCTATTGAAGTATTTCGGTTGAAAAACAAAATTTATTCTGCGGTGAGCGCTGTGGTTATATGCGGTAAAATCTTTAGTGACGTATCTTGATGAACTTCGCGACTCTTCCTGGCTCAAAGCCAGCTTGACACTTTGTTTTGTCATTGTCTGTAGCTATTAGAGGCCTGTTCATGCCTGGCAGGTTCCCCCAGAAGTATCTTGGTCGATCGACACTTTGTCATTGTGCCATTCTGTGGCTTTCTCATGCTGCAGCCACCTCCAGACTCTGTCATTGTGTCACTCTCTGCCTTACATATGCTGGTGCCACCTCCAGTTTCTGTCGTTGTGCCACTCTGTGGCCTACTCATGCTGCTGCCACCTCCAGACTCGGTCATTGTGCCACTCTATGGCCTACTCATGCTGCTGCCATCTCCACACTGTCACCTTGCCACTCTGTGGTCTCATCATACTGCTGCCATCTACAGACTCTGTCATTGTGCCACTCGATGGCCTTCTCATGATGCTGCTGCTGCATCCGCCAACTCCAGACTCTGTCATTGTGCCACTCTTTCAAAGTGTTTTTTTTTCAGTAATATTGATGGGTGACTGCAAAACTCCTTTTGCTGTATGAACCGGATGACATTGTGTCAACGTTTTTCTTTCAAATTAGTTTTTTTCTGTAAAAATGATGGGTGACTGAAAAACGTATTTTTGCTGAATAGACCCAATGATTTCGTGTGACGTCTGAAAGTGTGAGGAAAATATTTATTATGAAACAACAAATATACAAAAAGTACATGAAAACAATGACAACCTCCTGATACTGCCGCCACCTCCACACTGTCATTGTGCCACTCTGTGGCCTCCTCATACTGCTGCCAACTCCAGACTTTGTCGTTGTGCCAGTCGGTGGCTTTCTCCTGATGCTGCCACCTCCAGACTTGGTCATTGTGCCACTGAGTGGCCTCCTCATACTGCTGCCACCTCCACGCTCTGTAATTGGGCCACTCTATGGTCTCCTCATGCTGCTTTCACCTCACCACTATGTCATAGGTCCACTCTGTGGACTTCTCATGCTGTTCCACCCTCCCCACTTCATGACTGGTCCACTATTTTGGCTTTCAGCCTGGCTGACATCATCATTTCTACTGATCTTTCAGAAGGATTGAAAAATGAGACGCATAACGGATCCTATCTGTGTAGCAGCTCCAGGGCCGTCTTTAATATTGATTGGACCCTGGGCAAAAATTTACTTGGGCCCCCTGGATCCTGCCTTCCCAAACCTTAGCAGCAATCACTCCCTCCACCACAACACACACAAAAAAAATCCACACATCTGGTAGAGTACAGTGAATGACTGTAAATACTTCCATTTCTGAAGACTCCAGCGGCTCAGGATCAGTGCTCTGGGCATCTGGGCTCAGGCTGGAAGTGGGCACCGCTCTGCAGGAAGGAGACCAGGGCTCGGCTCACGCTAGTGTTACAGTGCACCCCAGCACCCCACAGTATGCAGTATAGCACCCTATAGTATACAGCACCACACAGTATGCAGTATAGAACCCCACACTATACAGTACCCCACAGTATATTGTAGAGCAGTATAGCAGCCCACAGTATACAGCAGCCCACAGTATAGAACCTCACCATATACAGCACCCCAAACTATACACGATGCAGCCCCCCACACTATACAGTACAGCAGTATAGCACCTCACACTATACAGTACCCCACAGTATATAGTAGAGCAGTATAGCAGCCCACAGTATACAACACCTCACAGTATAGCACCTTACCATATACAGCACCCCAAATGATACATGATACGACCCCCCACACTATACAGTACAGCAGTATAGCACTCCACACTATACAGCACCCACAGTATACAGTATATAGACCCCCACAGTATACAGTACAGCAGTATAGCACTCCACAATATACAGCCCCCCACACTATACAGGCCCCCCACAGTATACAGCGCCCCACAGTATACAGGCCCCCCCACAGTATACAGGCCCCCCACAATATACAGGCCCCCCACACAGTATACAGGCCCCCACACAGTATACAGGCCCACACACAGTATACGGCACCCCACTATACAGTAGTTTACAGTATATTAACATAACAGCCCCTGTAACCTTTTTCTGATGTAATCTTCACACAAAAAATCTCCACAGTTAACTTCTGCAACACTCCTGGTAGGACCTGTGATGACCTCATAGCCATGTGACCAGTAATATTGCTAGGTTACTGGTCACATGGTGATGATGTCATCTAAGGTCCTAGATCACATTCACAGCTCTAACACAGTACGATGCCGGGACTCAGTGCCAGCAGGCATGGCATGGCAGCACCCCCTGTGTAGCTGACAGCCTGACACCCGGGGCAGTGGTCAGCAGGGCTCAAGAGGAAGCTGCCTTGAGCCCCCCAGGAGCAACTGGGCCCGGGGCAGCTGCCCCTTTTGCCCCTTGGTAAAGACGGCCCTGAGCAGCTGTAAGGCCTGTATGGTCCCATCAGCATTGGCTAATGATTTTGTAGCCAAAAGCAGGAGTGGGTACAAAACGCAGAAGACATGCAAATATTCCATTCACAAGTCATCCCTGTTTTAGATCCAATCCTGTTTTTTTTTGGGCATTCGCAATACTGATGGAAAATTAAGCAAATGCTGACCGAGTGAAGGCGTATGCTCCACAGACAGGATACTTTTTTTGTGGGTTATTGTTCTGATGGTTCAGAGGAAGGGCAAATTATTCAGTGACATCAACAAAAAATTACTACTGACACCCTCTCCACTCTGACGGGAGGCTGTACTTGTATAAGCGTTTAATAGAACAGGTTCTGTTGACATCGATGTGGAATCAGTTGGCGATGGTGTAAAAGGAGTGCGCTTCTTCTTGGCGCTAACATCAACCTGTAAGGCTGAGTTCATACTTGAGTTATTTAGTCAGTTTTGGCCCTGTGAATGCCCAAATAACTGAAGTGTGCAGTGATTCTAATAGCGACACCTGTCATCTGCATGTCATACGGACTCAGTATTATTTTGCTACCAAAGCAGACTCTCTATGCGTGTTACTGCGAGGCACAGTGTTCTACACCACTATAAAGGCTCTCAGCAGCCAGGAAATAGACGTTTTTTAACCACCTCAGCTCCCCTAGCTTAAACACCCTTAATGACCAGACCACTTTTTACAATTCTGCACTACACTACTTTCACCGTTTATTGCTCGGTCATGCAACTTACCACCCAAATGAATTTTACCTCCTTTTCTTCTCACTAATAGAGCTTTCATTTGGTGGTATTTTATTGCTGCTGACATTTTTACTTTTTTTGTTATTAATCGAAATTTACCAAAATATTAGCAAAAAAAATGAAATTTTTCACATTTCAGTTGTAAATTTTTTTTAAAAAACGACATCTATATATAAAATTTTCTCTAAATTTATTGTTCTACATGTCTTTGATAAAAAAAAAAGTTTGGGTAAAAAAAATGGTTTGGGTAAAAGTTATAGCGTTTACAAACTACGGTACAAAAATGTGAATTTCCGCTTTTTGAAGCAGCTCTGACTTTCTGAGCACCTGTCATGTTTCCTAAGGTTCTACAATGCCCAGACAGTAGAAAAACCCCACAAATAACCCAATTTCAGAAATTAGACACCCTAAGGTATTCGCTGATGGGCATAGTGAGATCATAGTACTTTTTATTTTTTGTCACAAGTTAGCGGAAAATTATGATTTTTTTTTTTTCTTACAAAGTCTCATATTCCACTAACATGTAACAAAAAATAAAAACTTCCATGAACTCACTATGCCCATCACGAAATACCTTGGGGTGTCTTCTTTCCAAAATAGGTTCACTTGTGGGGTAGTTATACTGCCCTGGCATTTTAGGGACCCTAATGTGTGATAAGTAGTTTGAAATCAAAATTTGTAAAAAATTCCCTGTGAAATCCAAAAGGTGCTCTTTGGAATGTGGGCCCTTTTGCCCACCTAGGCTGCAAAAAAGTGTCACACATGTGGTATCGCCATACTCAGGAGAAGTTGGGCAATGTGTTTTGGGGTGTCATTTTACATATACTCATGCTGAGTGAGATAAATATCTCAGTCAAATGCCAACTTTGTATAAAAAAATGAGAATAGTTGTCTTTTGCTGATATATTTATATCACCCAGCATGGGTATATGTAAAATGACACCCCAAAACACATTGCCCAACTTCTCCTGAGTATGGCGATACCACATGTGTGACACTTTTTTTGCAGCCTAGGTGCGCAAAGGGGCCCACATTCCAAAGAGCACCTTTAGGATTTCACAGGGCATTTTTTACACATTTTGATTTCAAACTACTTCTCAGTCATTAGGGCCCCTAAAATGCCAGGGCAGTATAACTACCCCACAAGTGACCCCATTTTGGAAAGAAGACACCCCAAGGTATTTTGTGATGGGCATAGTGAGTTCATGGAAGTTTTTAATTTTTGTCACAAGTTAGTGGAATATGAGACTTTGTAAGAAAAATAAAAAAAAATCATCATTTTCCGCTAACTTGTGACAAAAAATAAAAAGTTCTAGAAACTCGCCATGCCCCTTATGGAATACCTTGGGGAGTCTTCTTTCCAAAATGGGGTCACTTGTGGGGTAGTTATTCTGCCCTGGCATTTTAGGGGCCCTAATGCGTGAGAAGTAGTTTGAAATCAATGTGTAAAAAATGCCCTGTGAAATCCGAAAGGTGCTCTTTGGAATGTGGGTCTCTTTGCCCATCTAGGCTGCAAAAAAGTGTCACACATGTGGTATCGCCATACTCAGAAGAAGTAGGGCAATGTGTTTTGGGGTGTCTTTTTACATATACCCATGCTGGGTGACAGAAATATCTGAGCAAAAGACAACTTTTCAATTTTTTTTATACAAAGTTGGCATTTGACCAAGATATTTCTCTCACCCAGCATGGGTTTATGTAAAATGACACCCCAAAACACATTGCCCAACTTCTCCTGAGTACGGCGATACCACATGTGTGACACTTTTTTTGCAGCCTAGGTGCGCAAAGGGGCCCACATTCCAAAGAGCACCTTTAGGATTTCACAGGGCATTTTTTACACATTTTGATTTCAAACTACTTCTCAGGCATTAGGGCCCCTAAAATGCCAGGGCAGTATAACTCCCCCACAAGTGTACCCCATTTTGGAAAGAAGACACCCCAAGGTATTTCGTGTTGGGCATAGTGAGTTCATGGAAGTTTTTATTTTTTGTCACAAGTTAGTGGAATATGAGACTTTGTAAGAAAAATGAAAAAATCATCATTTTCCGCTAACTTGGGATAAAAAATAAAAAATTCTAGGAACTCGTCATGCCCCTTATGGAATACGTTGGGGTGTCTTCTTTCCAAAATGGGGTCACTTCTAGGGTATTTATTCTGCCCTGGCATTTTAGGGGCCCTAATGTGTGAGAAGTAGTTTGAAATCAAAATGTGTAAAAAATGCCCTGTGAAATCCGAAAGGTGCTCTTTGGAATGTGGGTCCCTTTGCCCACCTAGGCTGCAAAAAGGTGTCACACATGTGGTATCGCCATACTCAGAATAAGTAGGGCAATGTGTTTTGAGGTGTCTTTTTACATATACCCATGCTGGGTGAGAGAAATATCTCGGCAAAAGACAACTTTTCAAATTTCTTTATATAAAGTTGGCATTTGACCGAGATATTTATCTCACCCAGCATAGTTATATGTAAAATGACACCCCAAAACTCATTGCCCAACTTCTCCTGAGTACGGCGATACCACATGTGTGACACCTTTTTGCAGCCTAGATGCGCAAAGGGGCCCAAATTCATTTTAGGAGGGCATTTTTAGACATTTGGATCTCAGACTTCTTCTCACACTTTAGGGCCCCTAAAATGCCAAGGCAGTATAAATACCCCACATGTGACCCCATTTTGGAAAGAAGACACCCCAAGGTATTCAATGAGGGGCATGGCGAGTTCATAGAAAAAAAAAATTTGGGGCACAAGTTTGTGGGGTGTTTGTACTGCCCTGGCATTTGATGGTCTCTGCAATCATTACATGTATGGCCAGCATTAGGAGTTTCTGCTATTCTCCTTATATTGAGCATACAGGAAATGAGATTATTTTTTTCCGTTCAGCCTCTGGGCTGAAAGAAAAAATGAACGGCACAGATTTCTTCATTCGCATCGTATCGATCAATGTGGATGAAAAAATCTGTGCCAAAAAAAAAGGAGGGGAAAGGCGTCTGCCAGGACATAGGAGCTCCGCCCAACATCCATACCCACTTAGCTCGTATGCCCTGGCAAACTCGATTTCTCCATTCACATTAATCGATGTGGATGAATAAATCAGGGCCGGGATTTTTTTAATTTATTTTTTATATACAAAGTGTTTGCCAAAGCATATGAACACCGCCGCTCCCTCAGCTCATATGCCTCGGCAAACATATCTTTTACTGTAGAGGAGAAATCTCAGTCTTGCAGCACCGCATACACCGACTTTTGTGTAATCTGACAGCAGCGCAATGCTTCTGTCAGAATGCACATCAGTGCTGCAGCTAGTCGATGGGTTGGTCCACCTGGAAGGTAAAAAAAACTAAACAAAAAAGAAAAAACCAGGCTGCAACGCAATACATTTATTAACTTCATAATAACATTTGAACGGAACATATAAACTTTATTTAACTTTTTGAACAGAACGTTTTTTGCTTACCAGTAATTTTTATTTTTTTACCTTTATAGGACAAACCTCTCCTTCCCCATGGGACAATGTGCAAAGCGCAAATCTCCCAGAGATGTGGCGAAGTACATTATGCACTTTGTCCCAGGTGAAAGGAGAGGTTTGCAGCAGCTCTGTGTGAATGGGCCCTAATAGCACTGTGTGCCTGTCCTGTGAGATGCAATCCCTATGCTAAGTGTACCTGTGTGTGGTACTTCCAGAAACACTCCCCTCCCCAGGGTGGTCAGGGCAGTCAGGATAGAAATAGCGGGTGTCACCACTTATTCCACTCCTGCTACAGACACGACATCTTTTTCGGGGTGACGGTTGGGTTGAGGTACCAGCAACGACATTGGGGAAATGTCGCTCGTGTAGACGGCTCACTACACTGATGTATGGGCCACGGAACCTCCTGGATACAGGAGGTTCTCGATGATCTCTTCCTGAAATTTGAGGAAGGATCCTGTTCTCCCAGCCTTACTGTAGAGAACAAAACTATTATATACAGCCAATTGACTCAAATATACAGACACCTTCTTATACCAGCGTCTGGTGTGTCAGGAAACTAAATAAGGAGCCAACATCTGGTCATTGAAGTCCACCCCTCCCATGAGAGAATTAAAGTCGTGGACACAGAGGGGCTTTTCAATGTCACTGGTTGCTCATTTCATTTGTATTGTCGTGTCTGCGTGAATGGAGGAGAGCATGTAAACATCACGCTTGTCTCTCCATTTCACTGCGAGCAGTTCTTCATTACACAAGGCAGCCCTCTCCCCCCTTGCAAGACGGGTGGTAACGAGCCATTGGGGGAAGCCCCAGCGACTAGGTCGCGCGGTGCCACAGCAGCCAATCTGTTTTAGGAACAAATGCCTGAAGAGGGGCACACTTGTGTAGAAATTGTCCACATAAAGATGGTACCCCTTGCCAAATAAGGGTGACACCAAGTCCCAGACTGTCTTCCCACTGGTCCCCAGGTAGTCAGAGCAACCGACCGGCTCCAGGGTCTGATCTTTACTCTCATAGATCCGAAATTTGTGAGTATAGCCTGTGGCCCATTTACAGAGCTTATACAATTAGACCCCATACCGGGCGCGCTTGCTTGGGATGTATTGTTTGAAGCCAAGGCGCCCGGTAAAATGTATAAGGGACTCATCTACGCAGATGTTTTGTTCAGGGGTATACAAATCTGCAAATTTGTTGTTGAAGTGGTCTATGAGGGGCCGAATTTTGTGGAGCCGGTCAAAAGCTGGGTGGCCTCTGGGACGAGAGGTGCTATTGTCGCTAAAGTGCAGGAAACGCAGGATGGTCTCAAATCGTGTCCTGGACATAGCAGCAGAGAACATGGGCATGTGATGAATTGGGTTCGTGGACCAATATGACCACAATTCATGCTCTTTAGTTAGACCCATGTTGAGGAGAAGGCCCAGAAAAATTTTAATTTCGGAAACTTGGACTAGTTTCCACCGGAAAGGCTGGGCATAAAAGCTTCCCGGGTTGGCGGTTATAAATTGTGTGGCATACTGATTTGTTTCTGCCACAACTAAGTCCCAGAGCTCCGCAGTCAAGAACAGCTCAAAAAATCCCAGGGCCGAACTGATCTGAGCTATCTCAAACCGAACTCCAGATTGGGCGGTGAAAGGGGGAACTAATGGTGTGGCTGAAGTTGGGGACTGCCAATCAGGGTTTGCCAGCACCTCAGGGACTCTAGGGGCTCTACAGGCCTGTCTGTGTGGTGGCTGCGACGGGGTAAATATTGCACGTGCCACCGTACCAGCTTCAACTGCCCTTCTGGTGCTCGCCACTTCACCATGTTGTACGGCAGTGCTGGTACTAGGTCCAGGGTGGGCTGCGCTGCTGGTGTATGCCTCACCATGTAATCCGACAGCGCCAGCCCCACTCTGCTGCCCTTGAAGCGGATCCTGTGCAATCTGTTGTGTAGCAACACGGGGCCGGGTACGCCTGGTGGTATCAGGGACCTCAACCTCCTCGTCCGAACTTTGGGTCAGACTGCCACTGCTTTCTACAGGTTCATATTCTGACCCGCTGGATTAGTCAGATGAGGGTTCCCATTCCTCATCCGACTGGGTCAGAAGCCTGTAGGCCTCTTCAGAAGAATGCCCCTTATTTGACATTTGGACTGCTAAATTTAGGGGGTATTCCCTGAGACTACCCAAGAAAAAAAGCAAGCCTGTCTTACAAATGGGAGGCTAGCGAAGTACTGGAAGCCGCTGTGATTGATAAAAAATATCAAAACTGATTTTTTTTTTATCGCCGCAGCACTTGTCAAGTGATTGTGCAGTGATCAAAAAAATAAAAAAATTTGTCACTGCGGCGGGGCGGGCGTGGGTGAATGCACGTGTGGGCGACCGATCAGGCCTGATCGGGCAAACACTGCGTTTTGGGTGGAGGGTGAACTAAGGTGACACTAATACTATTATAGATCTGACTGTGATCAGTTTTGATCACTTACAGATACTATAAAAGTACAAATGCTGATTAGCGATACGCTAATCAGCGAATCAGTGACTGCGGTGCGGTGGGCTGGGCGCTAAACGATCGCTAACTACCTAACAAAGGGGCCTAAACCATCCTAAAAACTAACAGTCAATACCAGTCGGAAAAAAAGTGACAGTTTACACTGATCACTTTTTTCTCTTTCACTAGGTGATTGACAGGGGCGATCAAGGGGTTAATTGGGGTGATGTGGGGTGATATGGGGCTAAGTGTAGTGTTTTGTGTGTACTCACTGTGATGTCTGCTCCTCTGCTGGAACCAACCGACCAAAAGGACCAGCAGAGGAGCAGAGAAGCCATTTAACACCTTATATTTATAAATATAAGGTGTTATATGGCTTGTGATTCGTTTTTTTTAAAATCATCAGCCTGCCAGCCACGATTATTGGCTGGCAGGCTGATGATGTAATACCCCTCTAACTTTTGCCGGCCCGCCGATGCGCATGCGCGGGCCGGCTTTGAGCGTCATCTCAGATCGAACCAAATTTTTCCCGAAAAATTTGGCGAACCAGCAAATCGAATTTTTAAAAAATTCGTTCATCTCTACATATAATCAAAGCTAACTGGATATCATTAGAGAAAGATTTAATGAAACTTTAATAGAAAGCAGGTAACACATAATTTGCATTTGGCAAGGACAATGTCATGATATAAGCAGGGAGATAAATTAAAGCACTGAAACAGAGCAAAAAAAAAAAATGATACGTGAGTCTCCTGTCAAATAGTAACATCATTTGTAAGGCTATAAAAAAGATATCTGTCCACCCACTTCACCCTGTTATCCTGCAAGTTGATCCAGAGGAAAGCAAAAAACACCATGAGGTGGAAGGCGATTTCCCTCATTTTTCCTTACTCCAATCAGCCAGTCAGAATAACTCTCTGGATCAATGACCCTTCTCCTGAAATCTAGTACCGATAACCTGTAATATCATTACACTCCACAAATACATCCAGGTTCCTCTTGAACTATTTTAGTGAATTCCCCATCACTACCCCCTCAGGCAAAGAGTTCCATAGTCTCACTGCTCTTACCGTGAAGAATCCTCTTCTATGTTTGTGTAGAAACCTTATTTCCTCTAGATGTAGGGGACGTCTTCTTGTCACAGTCCTGGGTATAAATAGATCATAGGAGAGATCTCTGTTTAGACCCTTGATATATAATACATGGTTATTAGATGTTTTTTCTAAAATGAATAAATCTAATAACTCTAACCCCAATTGAAGCCAAACAAATTTAAATTGATCCAAATTTCTGGAAAAATTTCATTCGCCATGGAGCAGAAATTCCTCATGCTTGGTGGTAATGAATATATTTTTCCTGAAATGCCGTTTAAAAAAATAAATAAAATGCTCACCTCACCCATTTGCGCGAGAAGAGGCCGTCACAGCCAACTTGATTGTAGAACGTGACAACGCCGGCACAGTGATGTCATCAGTGATGACCTCACCACACCCGGCCAGCGCGATCATGTAATCACGTCACAGTGCAAGTTTTCGCACGGATTCTTCAATCAAGATGGCCGCGGTGGCCTCTATGCAAGCAAATCGATAAAGTGAGTATTTTTTCTTTTTTTTACTCTTATTAACCTCTGAAAGTGTGAAATTTTGGCCTCAGATGCCGCGATCCGTGATGAACATGGAATCTGAGGGGTTCAATAAATGAGGGTGGCGCTATCTCCGTTCCCCTTCATTGCGCCCCTACATACAAAGGAATGCACAATGTAGCAAAGTAATTCATCACAAATTGAATCTCTTTGTTAAATTAGGTGAAGCAGCCGAATCAAATTTTTCATAACTTTGCTCATCTCTATTGATAATCTTTCAGGGTACTGTAGTCCATCCATTACAGTTATTACTTTAGTTGCCCTCCTCTGAACCCTCTCCAGCTCTGCTGTGTCTGCTTTGTTCACAGGAGCCCAGAATGGTACACAGTTCTCCATGTGTGGTCTGACTAGTGATTTTGTAAAGTGGCAGGACTATGTTCTCATTGCGGGCATCTATGCTACTTTTAATGCAACCCATTATCTTATTGTCCTTGGCAACAGCTGCCTGACACTGGTTTGTACAGTTAAGCTTACTGTTTACTAAAACTCCTAAGTGCTTTTCTATGTCAGTGTTAACCAGTGTTTTACCATTTAGTATGTACTGGGGGCATGTATTTTTCCTTCCCATGTTCAGAACCTTACACTTATCATGGTTAAACCTCATCTGCCACTTCTCTGCCCAAGCCTTCAGTCTTTTCAGACCCATCTGTAGCAGTATACTGTCCCATTTCTTGTTAAGTACTTGACACAGTTTACCGTCATCTGCAAAAATGAGTATGCATACAATTAAGATGTTTGGGGATTTTTTCACCCTACACCTTTCCTTATGAACGGTTCTGGTCCCTCCTTCTTCCACCTCCAGTTCCATTACGGCACTTCGCCCCAGGTCACTATCTGCACCCTCTTCCTCTCCTATAATTACACCCCCAGTCCCTAGCTTAAACAGTCCTCCAATCTTCTATCTATCTTTTCCCCAAAACAGCTGCACCTTCCCCATTGAGGTGAAGCCCATCCCTACGATAAAGCCTGTAGCCAACAAAGTCATCCCATTCCTCCAGGAGCCCAAACCCCCAAAATGCAACAAAAAAAATATTATGGTTTTTATAGGCAGGTCTTAATCTATCCCATACTGACATCAGATGAACCAAAATTATTATGAGTCACACCCCGCTAGTACTGATATATACAATTTCAGGTATAACATACCCCAGTTTCCTGGCAACAAATGCGCCAGCACTGAGTCCTCTCACTCCCTACCCTGCTCCATTTTCTATTTCGAAAAGTAGTGAGCAGAGTGTAAAACACCCAAACTGCACAACATTTTGTGCACTTTCTTTAATTCAATTTTTGGGCATTAATAAATGTCCCTCATTGTGTTTTACCTACATCGTCATATCATTTACTATTTTTATACATCTCAATTTATCTTAAAAACCATTTTCTTCTGGTTTGTTTTTTTCCCTGTCAAGGAGAGTTTATGGAAACAATCATGCAGGATATTTTTCACAACAATGTATTGCTTTAATTTCACTGAAACATAATTCCTTTATGACTGCAATGAAAGATTTACACTTTAGTTAGCAAATATAGCTTTTATTATTGCACAGTTTAGTTGGTAAGGTTTTGTGTGCAGACAGCAGGAACATTTGATCTAATGGATACATTACTATAAAACAATAAGTAATCAGAGTATATATTATGAATCCCTTCTTTTACAACAAAGTATTTATTCATTTGCATTCATTTACATTTAACAGACACGAATTATATTACGGACACGCATTATATTACTAAAGGGATTGGAGGTAAGCACTGAATACACATTTCTATTTTATACGTCAGTATGTTCTGACATATTCTAAAGTGTTTTGATTGGTCGACTTCTTGATTCTTATATGGTTCATACTGGTAGAAATCATTAAGTGAGATGCTGATTATAATACTAATATTTCTAATTGGTAACATATTTCCTGTAAAATATTTCTATTAAAAGCACCATTCAGGGACCAGGCAGTAGAGACCATTACAAGGGGTAGAGATTAGTTGACAAGCATTGCTGGTTTATTTTATATGAAGATTGTAAGGATAACATTATGTGATTTTTATAGTAGACTTCTTTTCAGAACGCACATCACCAGAACAAACTCTGTGCAGCCAGCAATTACATGAAAACTGTGATATGCTAGGATATATAGCTATAAAAATAAACAGGCTGAACACATAGGGTTAAACATGGCAAATAGATAACATATAATATAAAAGTGTTAAAATGGCTAAAATAGCAATATATTAATAAGGTTGTATCATAAAACATATTCTAAATTTGGATCTGGATACCTTTGTAACTGCAGGTAATTAAAAATGTAATATAGCGAGTGAGCTATACAATAAAATGTATCTGTATAGCACCACCTGCTGTTTATTTTTTTCCTTATTTTGTGTCCTTCTCACTGAGCTGGTTGAACGTGCTCAGTTTAAATGTTCAACTGCCACCAGCCATATGTTCTGTTAAAAGCTGTGGCAGTTGGGCGGGGGGGGGGGCGTAGCCAGCCGCGAGCCGAGATGGACGTCTGATCTCAGAGCTCCTCACAGACGCTGCTGCAGCGGGTGTTATATCCCCCTAAGATGGTGAAGACTAATAAGGAAAGGAGCGACATAGCACAGGGCACTCAAAAATCGTGCCATACGCAATCAGAGATGGATCGCTTTCTTAAAAAACTGAGTTATTCGTTGGCACACAGCGCCGCCAAAAGATTCTGATGGAGAGAGCTCCTGAGCAATGTCTGAAGGAATTGAGCCTGCGGACTTACCTCTGTGCAGGGCCTTCTTCAAGAAGACACTCTACAAAGCGCTGCAGCCCCTGCATAAGGACATATCCGACATAAAGACGGAGGTAAAACAGATTGGGGGCCACGTTATGGTGCTGGAGGAGACGCAAGCGGCTATAACTAGCCACGGGGAGGCCGTGAGAAAGGTCCTGCAGGACCATAATGCATATCTTACCTCAGCACTTCTCCACCTGGAAGACCAGGAAAACAGGAGTAGGCGGCAGAATGTCCACATAAGAGGGGTCCCAGAGGATGTTCCTCCTGGTGAAATCGCAACCGCGGTAACCGCCATATTTGCCTCACTGATAGGGGAAGAGAAGGCCGCACAGATAGTGATTGAAAGGGCCCACAGAGCCCTGAGGCTTAAGCCACTTGAGAACAGCCCCCCTAGAGACATTATATGTGGCCTGTTGAACTTTCTAGACACTGACTCCATTTTATTATAATATTCAATTCTTTCAGGACCTAGCGTCCAGCACTCTGGCAAAACGCAGAGTTCTGAAGCCAGTTACAGATGCACTTAGATCTCATAAGCTGCCAGTAAGATGGTTATTTCCATTTGGCCTTGCAACTTCTAAAGCAGGGCAGCAGATCATCATCAGAACACCGCCTGGGATAAACTTGGTATTGCCCCTGTGGAGGTACAGTCATAGATGCCTGTGCCAGAGGATCTGGGTACACCTGATCTGCCTGAGATTCCAACGTGGCAGGTAGTCAAGAAGCCAAAATCGCCAAAGAACAGGAAGATCACCTGAAGATAGCTGAGAACTGTCTATATATATCTACTTATCTTTCTCATTAGTTCTTTACATTCGCCCTTGTATACCATCATTAAGGGGCGTCTGTTTGTTGGAAGTCGTCAGAAGATCCGCATAATTATCATCCAAGGTTATATGTTCATGTTGTTATGTTAAACTAACCAACCACTGTATAGTGGAGAAGTACCTAAAACATATATGTTTTAGTTTTCATGTCACTTCTGACCGAAGAAGTCTAGAGCAGTTGATATTGCTTTCTCACCACCTTAGGTTCATATTTGATTTTATTTAACTCGCTATATGTCTTCACCCGTTACACAATACGGTGTAAACCATACTGTTTGTGAAAAAGCAGCAAGTCTTGATGTCAAAGGATTCCCTCCCTTCCAAACAGAGGTGGGGTTTTGCACTGGGCCTGGCCTGCCCTCCCTACCCACGAGGTGGGGTTGGCGGGGTTGGTCTGGGTGGAACGCTTCCACCTCCATTATTGATTATATCGATAACTGTTCACAACTTCTTGTTCATTATTATGGTTCACTGTAAAAATTGGTTTTCCCTAGTTCTTTACCTTTGCAAGGCTCTTGATGGTTCAAAACCCTTACTTCCACTCATAGGTTATGGCTAATCTAAACGTATTGTCACATAATGTGAATGGACGTAATATCCCTCAAAAGAGACGACAGATCCTTAATCTGTTACTTAAACAGAAAGCTGACATTGTCCTATGGCAGGAGAACCACTTCCGTCATGGTCATATCCCTTCACTGTCCACATCAAAGTATTCACAGTGGTTCCATGCAACACACTCATCTCCCTTTCAGAGGCGTATCTATTGCTATCAGTTCTTCTATCCCATTTAGATTGGTTAAATCCTTTATTGACCCAGAAGGGCGTTTTCTCATCATTTAAGGCACTATTTTTAATTACAAAATTACCATAGCTAACATGTATGCCCCAAATGCTGGTCAGATTCCCTGGCTGACTAAGGCACTTAGGAAAATTAAGGAATTCTCGGAGGGTATGCTAGTAGTGGGGGAAGATCTTAATGTTTCACTTGACAATACCACCCCCAAGATCTCATAATATCACTAAGAAACAAATGGTGAAATTAATGGTGGCGTTGGCAGTTGGCAGAAGTGCGTCTGGTAGATGTATGGAGGACCATTCATCCATCAGAGACAGATTCCACATATTTTTCCCACGTTCATAACTCATACAGTCGGATAGACTATCTTTTCCTGCCAGACACCTATATTACATGTGTGAAAGGGGAGGAGATAGGGAACCTAGTGATTTCAGATCATGCACCTGTTACAATGTCGCTTTCTCTCCAATGTCTTCCACATAAAGCCTGGTCATGGAGGTTAAATACCACACTTCTGGAAACACAATCTTATGTGGACACACTGGCAGACAAATTGGACAACTATTTTAAAACCAATGCTACATCAGACACCTCCACCTCAATGCTTTGGGAAGCCCATAGGATTATAGCTGTGCTCAGACCGAGGAAGCTAAAACAAAAACTTTAAGTTAGTGGGATAAAAAATGAAATAAATGGACAGCACTCGCAACAGGTGGGATATGTGGATATATTTTATTAGATAATAAGGATAGGAAATTTAAAAGGTGTCAATTAGTAGTTGTCAGTTGGTAATTGACATATAGTAGTCTAGATTGACTATGTGGTTTTAGTAGGACTTGTGTACCGTATATGTACTATTCAAGAAATAATAATAGGTGACTGGATATATAAATAGATGAAAATAAATACATAGATACATAAATAATTATTAGGTGACAAGGTGCTAGTTCCTATTAATATATGATATTCAGGATTTGATGTCTGTAGAGTTATAAGTTGATGTCCATATATATAGAGGACATATAATCAATAAGTGTCCATATGTGATAAATATGTGATAATTATTATTTTCATTTTATATTTTTTCATATATATATATATTGAATCTTTTATATATATGTATATATATATATATATATATATATATATATATATATACACATATACACAAGCAGAGCTCTTGTAGCACTTAGTGGATGTTTATGCTGGAGTAGGGTTCCCACCCCTTTTACAATAGATACAAAAACTCCAGCCAAGTCGTATTTGATGCAACTTATTTTATTTGCGTACAAAAGATGGTTGCTGCGGCGGAGTGACGTTTCGGCACCTCTGTGCCTTCATTAGACTGCAGCAAAGACAAGTAAATATAAATCAGTGAATATAGTACATATGGTACAGTATAACATGACAGCGGATACATAGCGCATGTCTATATATGCATGCTACATCCACAAACGTATAAATTATAAGAAAAATCAAAGTTTAAAAGGAACAAAGAAAAAAAAATAAAGTAAAATAATGGTGCCAATGTGTAAATTCAAATGCTGAAGTTCTAGGCTAAAAGAGCCTCTTGCGGTAAGGACACAGTCAGGTGCCACTATCTCTCAATCAAAGAAAAGGAAGGCTGTGATCTAAAGTTAAGGGAATTGTCAGGTAAGCGAGTGCTTGTTTATACATTCTATAATTATCACTGGTAACACATTCCTAGCAGACCAACTCTTAATACATGGTAGGTGAAATGATGGGGGTCTAATGCCCCAGGAGCAACTTACCTAGTGCCGCTGGTGGAGGAGGGAGTCACATAGGTGTGGACGCAGTTAGGAGTAAACGTGCGGTAATACCGCTAAGAGCTATAGGCGCCATGTCTGTGGTATAGAATTCGGTGTTTAAATAACCCTGCGCTGTCCCGCCGTATTGCCGCGCTCCCGGAAACCGGAAGTGCGTCACGTGGAACGCATACTATCACCGCAATGCGTTCCACCAACAGGAAGTATGCTGGTGGAGCGCACAGCGGTACCAGCAGTCACAATGGAGGAAGGAGGGCAGACAGGATGAGACAAACACCCAAATGTGATCACCTTGTGTAAGGACCTACTTTCCATAGTCTTATACCATAACTTCTTTTTGTGCCAAGATCAGTTTTAGCTACAAAAGCAAGGGACGGCAATGGGGTCCAACGTGGCACCCCCCTATGCCAATAGCTACATGGCAGACTTTGAAGAAACTTACGTATATCCAGACAATAACTTCACAACACATGTACAACTGTGGAAAAGATATATTGATGATATCTTTTGCATATGGAACGGAACAATGACCCTATGACCCTACAACAATTAACTTCCTAGACACACTAATAGCCAAAAATCCAGAAGGAAATCTTACAACTGACCTGTACAGAAAACCTACTGACAGGAACAACCTGTTATATTTTTCAAGCTTTCATTCAATAAACACCAAAAAATCACTTCCGATGTCACAATTTCAGAGGATACACAGAATTGTGCAAACAGAACCAACACAGACTAAAAGAATTGAAGAAATGCAGGAACGCTTCAAAGAGAGAGGCTATCCTACACACCTAATAAAACATCCAATACACCCCCGTAATACCAACCACCAAACCGGAAAGCGCATCCCATTTGTCCACACCTACCATCCATGCACAAGAAAAATTGCGAACAGCCTCAGATCCCACTGGCATCTATTGGCTAGAGCCTATCCAGACATTGAGGAGTTTAAAAATCCAATCCTAATGTGCAATAGACGGCCTAAGAACCTAAGAGACCTACTAGTCCGAGCAGACATTGGCTCAGCCACTAGAGTACCCCGCCAGACATTCTTAAGGACACCTAAGAAAGGCACATTTCCCTGTCACCATTGCATTCAATGTTCCCACGTACAAAAAGGCAATAGCATCTTCCATCCGTACACAGGCAAACAATTCCTGATAAATGACTTCTTCACATGTGACTCCGACTTTGTTGTTTATACACTCAAATGCCCATGTGGACTTATCTATGTCGGCGAAACCACACAAACCATCCGCAGCAGAATATGTCAACATAAATCATCAATACGCAAACAAAATCTCCTGCTCCCTTTTCCACACCATTTCAACCAGGCCTCACATTCCATTTCTCAGTTAAAGTACCAGGTTATATAACACATCCCAGCACCAAGAAGGGGTGGCGACAGAGATAAACTACTTAAACAAAGAGAGGCCTTCTGGATACATAAACTGGAAAGTATGGAACCAAGGGGACTAAACAGGGAATATGAAATACAAACCCTATTATAACCACCATAATGATCACTAATTTACTACCTATTTTTTTCTCTCTTCACAGGCCCATTGATTCTCCAGGACCACTCTAGTGCCGCAATGTATCCTTTATGTATTATGATGTAGTCCTATGTTCTATGTTGTATCATACTGTGGACCCATGTTGTATGTTATATCTCTATCTCACAACCATGTCCGTGTGTTGTCAAAGTGACTTATCTGTCATCAATACACTGCAATCTACCACTATATTCAACACCAGTGACTACACTTCACTATACAACCAGTCACCTCTGCGTACATATCTAAGATACATCCAATAGTACGTCCCCGTTCTACACACACATCATCTCCACTCATCACTCACATCTACTATTTCCCCACTCCTGATACAGACCCCGCCCCATAACAAGCATCCGAGCTTCAAATTTTGTCCCCACTATGACATACCCGTTATATGGCCTTTTTAATTAAACGTGGCTCTTCATACTCAATAGGACTTTTTCTTTATTTCTCTAACTCCTGCACATATGGAGTCACTAAATTCCCTTATCCCCTTATACTAATTAGACCTTGAGGTCCCTTTCCCTATGTCCATACACAATCCCTGTTGCCATAGAACCCATTATCTAGTATACCGACACACCCCCATGACCGACTTCCGGTGGGTGGAACGCAGCACTTCCGTCAGATGCGTTCCATTCTGCCACACTGACTAGAACTAGATCACCACATAGCGCACACTACCACTCAAACCATCCCATAACCGCACTACTCTCGTCCTGTCTGCCCTCCTTCCTCCATTGTGACTGCCAGTACCGCTGTGCGCTCCACCAGCATACTTCCTGTTGGTGGAACGCATCGCGGCGATAGTATGCGTTCCACGTGATGCACTTCCGGTTTCCGGGAGCCCGGCAATACGGCAGGACAGCGCGGGGTTATTTAAACACTGAATTCTATACCACAGACATGGCGCCTATACCTCTTAGCGGTATTACCGCACGTTTACTCCTAACTGCGTCCACACCTATGTGACTCCCTCCTCCACCAGCGGCACTAGGTAAGTTGCTCCTGGGGCATTAGACCCCCATCATTTCACCTACCATGTATTAAGAGTTGGTCTGCTAGGAATGTGTTACCAGTGATAATTATAGAATGTATAAACAAGCACTCGCTTACCTGACAATTCCCTTAACTTTAGATCACAGTCTTCCTTTTCTTTGATTGAGAGATAGTGGCACCTGACTGTGTCCTTACCGCAAGAGGCTCTTTTAGCCTAGAACTTCAGCATTTGAATTTATGCATTTGCACCATTATTTTACTTTATTATTTTTTTCTTTGTTCCTTTTAAACTTTGATTTTTCTTATAATTTATACGTTTGTGGATGTATCATGCATATATAGACATGCGCTATGTATCCGCTGTCATGTTATACTGTACCATATGTACTATATTCACTGATTTATATTTACTTGTCTTTGCTGCAGTCTGATAAAGGCACAGAGGTGCCGAAACGTCACTCCGCCGCAGCAACCATCTTTTGTACGCAAATAAAATAAGTTGCATCAAATACGACTTGGCTGGAGTCTTTGTATCTATCCATCTATCTATCTATCTATCTATATATATGTATATATATATATATATATATATATACATTGTGAATACTTTTATATATGTCTTCAATACACAATTTTTGCACATTTTTTTGTGAACTTTGAACTATGGCATCCATTTAATATAATTATTTGTCCAGTCTTTAGAAAGACCAAAGGAGGAGCTTACAATCCCCTCCTCCCAATTAATTAACCAATTAATCAATTATAACAATAAAGCCAAAAGAGTATATATGGGCAAAGAGGACTATGGCTACTCATACCCAGTGAAGAAGGTGCTGAAAGCTCTGAAACGCGTATGGAGAGAGAGCAGCCATAAGTCCCATATTCATACTGGCCAGTATATGGAAAAAAGTTTGCGGTGGATACTAAGAAGATCCGCCATTTCAAATAATCGCGCTCATCTAGAAAAATCCCGCTCAGTAGAACACGTGGGACGCCGACCGCCGAAGAAACTCTCACTACCCGGAAGTGACGTCACCGGACGAGAAAAGCGCGCGACGGGAAGACTTCCACAAACCCACATGCAGAGCGAGGACGCCACCAACTACCTGGACAAAGCGAGAACACAGCCTACTACCTTGACAGCCGGAGGGACACAGAAGAGCAGTAATGTACCACTGTGTTATTTCCTTTCCAGGTGAAGACCCAGCACTTTTATAGGAACAGCTATATGAAAGATCTAGTTGCAGAAGATCTATCTGCATACAATACCATTCGGATTTCTCTCTTTTACTAGCAGTGTTAATAATACAAAAGCTATCATTGGGAATCGATTCACTATTAATATGAACTGATTTTTTACCATTTTCTATTTATATGAACTCAGAACAACCTTTTGAACCAACTTCTTTTTTAGCATTTATATGAATTTATTTATAGGAACTCATAACAACCTTTGAACTACGTGAATTTTGCAATCTATGATTTTTAGGCAACTTCTATGAACATTTTTATGAATATCTTCTAGGAACTTTTTTATTTTTTTAACCTTTTTGTGGACTTCATTTGGATTTTATGAACTTGGTTATGAACTATAAGAATCTTTAATCACATATGGACACTTATTGATTATATGTCCTCTATATATGGACATCAACTTATATAACTCTACAGACATCCAATCCTGAATATCATATATTTATAGGAACTATCACCTTTTCACCTTTTAATTATTTATTTATCTATTTATTTATTTTCATCTATCTATTTATATATCCAGTCACCTATTATTATTTCTTGAATAGTATATATACCACAAGTCCTACTAAAGTAGAACTGGCTTAGTTGCCCATAGCAACCAATCAGATTCCTTCTTTCATTTTCCAAAGGAGCTGGTCAAAATGAAAGGTGGAATCTGATTGGTTGTTATGGGCAACTAAGCAAGTTCTACTTTCAACCCGTTTGATAAATGACCCCCTAAATGTCTGTTATAACAGGAGTATCAGTGAAATTCACATCAAGGATAAGAGATGAAAAATCCTCCTTAGATAATATTAATGTTTGAACATAGACACAATGTAAAACATGGACAGCATTCACAGAGCAGGATAGAAGTTAGACATACAATAGACACCAGTTCTCCTCAGTAAGATGTTAGTAGGTTAACTTGGAAACAATTAGAGATACTGTGATGTTAATTATATGTTGCACCACCCAGTGTTGCTCACCAGCTCCCTTCAGAAATATGCTGTCAGCCCAACACAGAAGGAGGTGTCATCTTCTCACCTTTATACGAGGGTCTTTGCTGGCTGAAAAACAAGCATTCACGATAGTTCCCCAACATATGTGGTATTCAAGGCTTCCCAACACTGCTCATAGGTTGGTGCATGCACAGTGTGTCTCCTGAGATGCCAAAGTCTCGTAGCACCAATGCTGTAATGTAAATCACAGGTTAGGTGGCTCTTGGGATAGAAAAGTTTCCTATTAAAACACAGTACATGCCAAACGTGTTTCAGAGCTAAACTTCTTCAGTGGCTTAACAAACAGTGTTTATTTTCATGGTACTTAATTTTTTATGCTTTTTCAGGGTTAGCATTAACCGAGTCCACTTGGGTGGGTTGATTCAGTCTACGTTGATGTAATACCTATTATATATAGCTGTATATCTAAACTGTTCAAAGTTATATATCAACTTTATCTGCAGCATCCCTTAGTAAAGGCAGGAAATCACTGGCTGCCGCTAGTAATGTCGTTCTATCACAACCACTTTAATATGACAGGAAGCTGGCACATGTCCTGCTTCAGAGATTCCCAGCAAGTTAGAAACCCAGAATTTGCTGTCTGCTGATCCACTGCACCTATAATAGATGTTGGCATAGTCTAGGTCAGGGTTTTTCAACTCTGGTCCTCGGGACCCAACTACCGGTTAGGATTTGAGAATATCCCACAACATGAATACCTGTGGTAAGTCCAGGTGCATTGACACTAATTATATCACCTGCTCAATACTAATGAAATCCTTAAAACATGACTTGTAGGTGGGTCCCGAGGAATGGTGTGGAGAAACCCTGGTCTAGGTGAATAAAGCACCAATTGTTAACATACAGTCAGGTCCATAAATATTAGGACATCGACATAATTCTAACATCTTTGGCTCTATACACCACCACAATGGATTTGAAATGAAACTAACAAGATGTGCATTAACTGCAGACTGTCAGTTTTAATTTTCGAGTATTTACATCCAAATCAGATGAACGGTGTAGGAATTACAACAGTTTGCATATGTGCTTCCCACTTGTTAAGTAATGGGACAGTTGGCTTCTCAGCTGTTCCATGGCCAGGTGTGTGTTATTCCCTCATTATCCCAATTGCAATGAGCAGATAAAAGTTCCAGAGTTAATTTCAAGTGTGCTATTTGCATTTGGAATCTGTTGCTGTCAACTCTCAAGATGAGATCCAAAGAGCTGTCACGATCAGTGAAGCAAGCCATCATTAGGCTGAAAAAACAAAACAAACCCATCAGAGAGATAGCAAAAGCATTAGGTGTGGCCAAAACAACTGTTTGGAACATTCTTAAAAAGAAGGAATGCACCAGTGAGCTCAGCAACACCAAAAGACCCGGAAGACCACGGAAAACAACTATGGTGGATGACCGAATAATTATTTCATTGGTGAAGAAAACACCCTTCACAAAAGTTGGCCAGATCAAGAACACTTTCCAGGAGGTAGGTTCATATGTGTCAAAGTCAACAATCAAGAGAAGACTTCACCAGAGTGAATACAGAGGATTCACCACAAGATGTAAACCATGTGTGAGCCTCAAAAACAGGTAGGCCAGATTAGAGTTTGCCAAACGACATCTAAAAAAGCCTTCACAGTTCTGGAACAACATTCTATGGACATATGAGACCAAGATCAACTTGTACCAGAGTGATGGGAAGAGAAGAGTATGGAGAAAGAAAGGAACCACTCATGATCCTAAGCATACCACCTCATCAATGAAGCATGGTGGTAGTAGTGCCATGCTATGGGCATGTATGGCTGCCAATGGAACTGTTTCTCTTGTATTTATGATGTGACTGCTGACAAAAGCAGCAGGATGAATTCTGAAGTGTTTTGGGCAATATTATCTGCTCATATTCAGCCAAATGCTTCAGAACTCATTGGACGGTGCTTCACAGTGCAGATGGACAATGACCCAAAGCATACTGCAAAAGCAACCAAAGAGTTTTTAAGGGAAATAAGTGGAATGTTATGCAATGACCAAGTCAATCACCTGACCTGAATCCTATTGAGCATGCAGTTCACTTGCTGAAGACAAAACTGAAGGGAAAATGCCACCAGAACAAGCAGGAACTGAAGACAGTTGCAGTAGAGGCCTGGCAAAGCATCACCAGGGATGAAATCCAGCGTCTGATGATGTCTATGCATTCAAGACTTCAGACTGTAATTGACTGCAAAGGATTTGCAACCAAGTATTAAAAAGTGAAAGTTTGATGTATGATTATTATTCTGTCCCATTACTTTTGGTCCCTTAACAAGTGGGAGGCAAATATGCAAACTGTTGTCAATTACTACACCGTTCACCTGATTTGGATGTAAATACCCTCAAATTAAATTCTGACAGTCTGCAGTTAAAGCACATCTTGTTCGTTTCATTTCAAATCCATTGTGGTGGTGTATAGAGCCAAAAATGTTAGAATTGTGTCGATGAACCTGTAACTGAGTGCTACTATACCAGCTGACACTATTCAATTAGTGTAACCAGTGTAAGACTGTTAAAGGATATTCCCCGACTTGTAACACTCAGTTGCAGGTTCATTAATACATTTCAAATGGCAATAACTGAGGAATGAAAGAACACAGAATTAAATGAAAAGATGCTTCAGAATTGTTAATGCATGGTGTGATGGTATCACTGTATCTCACCGCCTTGTAATTTCTTAATTCTAATTAGTGGAAGAATCCCCCATTCGCCAAATAAGAAATCGCCGGTAGCGCTGAATAATTCCACATATGAGCCAAAGCTGGATACTGGAACAAGACTTTACTGGAAGCACACTACTTTCAAAATACAATTTATTTTATCCCCTGCTCCCATGCAAGGGAGACACCCACAACAAATATACATTAACCCATAACACAAAGGTTACAACCCACATAACATCTTCCCGTCTGCCTGTGATATAATTATGGTACAATGGTTAACATAATTATCCCAGGCAGGACAATACACAATGTCTTCTGTCCTGGAGACAAACGAGGTGTAATTCCATTATCTCTCAGGACAAAGGGAAATCGCCAATACACACGGGGAGACAATAGGATAGACATCACTTACTTAAATATACAATGTCCCACCCTTTACAATACACATAGACATGTAACATATCCCAACCTGGCACGAATTAGACCAGGGTTCAAAAGTTAGTAAAAGTCTCCTTTAAGCAGGGAGAGGAAAACATACAGACAACCATCGAAGGGCATCCTTCACACATGGAAAATACAATTATTTAGTAAAGCAGGCATATCAGGAGCAGGGGTGGGCTGGGACGGGGGCAGGGAGGCAATTTTTCCCTCAGGCAGCCCTAAAGCATGTTAAAAACGGCTGCTGGCCTGTCTTTAAAGAATATTTTATTTTAAAATTCCTCAGGGTGGCACCACCGATCACCACAGGTGCTGCCCTGGTTCTAGTTGCTGGCGGCTGTGGGAGGGCAGTAGGAGATGAGTGCTTCTATTGTGGAAGCATCTCCATATATTAATCTGTATCGCCGTCCTCAGGACAGCGATACAGATGCCTGTGCTGCGGCAGGGCAGGGGAGGGAGAGGCATCTCCCTTCCCTGTTCTTCTGATAGGCTGCAGGCACTAATGCCTGCGGCCTATCAGAGGTCTGCTCAGGCGGCGCGATGACGTCATTATCATCGCGCCGCCTGAGCCGGGCAGCACATAGCAGGGACACAGGCGGGAAGAGGCCTGCATCGCATCATTGCTGATGGAGGTAAGTATGAGTGTTTTGTTTTCTTTGCAGGGGGAGTTAGCACTATGAGAGCATCTGGCATTTCTTACAGGGGGGTAGCACTCTAGGAGCATTTATTTCTTGCCCATTTTGGGGGGCATTTCTTACTGGCACATTATAGGGTGGCACCATGGGGGAGAGGAGCACTATGGGGGCATCTGGGGGCTTTTTTTTATTGGCACACTATGGGGGCACTATAGGGGAGAGCAACACTATTTATCTGTTGGCACTATAGGGAAATTCTTTGGGGGCACTATGGGGAAGTGGGGTCTCTAAAGGGGCCTATTTTATTGGCACATTATGGGGGGCACTATGGCATCTGGTGGCACTAAGGGGGCATTTTCTACTGGCACATTATGGGAGGCACTATAGGGGAGAGCGGCATTATAGGGGATAGTGGAGCACTTTTGGGGCATCTGGTGGCACTAAGAAGGGGCATTTTTACTGGCACATTATGGGGGAGAGGAGCACTATAGGAGCATCTGCTGGGGGCATTAAGAAGGGGCATTTTTTTTACTGGCATATTATGGGGGACACTATGGGGAAGGGGGAGAGGAGCACTATGAGGGCATTTACTGGGGCACTATATAGGGGTATTTTATACTGGCATACATTATGAGGACATTAGCTCAACTGCAGGCACTAAGCGGGGATATGTCATGTACTGCTATATTATAGGGAGAATTATTACTACTAGGGGAGTATTATGCAGAGCTTTACTACTACTGGGGGGCTATGAGGAACATGATTACTCATATGGGCACTATAGGGGCATTATTACTACTAAGTGTGTTCTGGCAGAGAATAATTTCTATTGTTGGGGAGGACTGTTACTTTGAGGGGCACCCTGGCATAGTATCAGCTTAGCACAATTATTTTGGGGGGACATTATCTTCATACTATTAGTGTCGGGGCGCAATTTTTTTTAGCACTGTGTGCCAATAATTGTTGAAGCGGCACTATCTGTGTGGTAGTAATATTTCCAGGGGGACTGTTTCTGCAGTATAGTATTGGGGGTGACAGGAAAGGGTGTTCAGAAGATGTGAAGATGATGGAAATGTGGGAAACAAATTTCTGTTTGTTAATCTCTGCAAAGACGGAAGATGGCTGAAAAATCATCATGGTTGTCTGGTCTGAATGGAGAAGATGAGGAAAGAGAACGTCTACAACAAAGGTATGTGGCGCTATGTAGGAGAGGAGATGCTCCGGATCCTCCCGCTGTCATTTGCAGAAGGAGGATTCAGAGATGGGTGAGGACGGCCAAAGGGGGCAGCAGGCCACGAGCGGGTGGCAGATGGTGGGGGGAACAACAGGCCTTGATCAGTATCTGGGATGGGAGGAGAGCGGAGGAGCTTCCTGGCTGTAGCCTGCTGTTTATTGTATAATGTGAAGCAGGCAGTGCAGTCAGGACAGGCTCTCGCCTCTCCATATGATGTGTAGAGACAGGCCTCAACAATAGAATTTCAGCTGTACAGTGTTTGTTGGAAGTGGCCAATTATATGCAGGAGGGGCTTATAATAATGGGCAGGGCTAAACATTTTGTGTGGCGCACTATGCGCAAAGTGTTTTTACATTCCTACAGGGCTTTTAGAAATGGCCAGGCAAAAGAATCGGCGCAGCATGCTGCACGTGCCACATTTTTAAATATGAAGGGGGCTTTGAAAAATGGGCGGGCAAAATAATTGGCGCAGCACGCTACACGTGCCACATTGGGGGGCAGTAAATGCAATGTGTTCCTGTATAAAAGAAAACAAAAGTCTGCAAAATAAAAATGGGCCACTTGACTGGATTTGCCCCCCAGGACTAAGGCTGCCAGCCCTCCCCTGGTGAGGAGTGGTCCAGGTTCTCTTTAAATAGGTTTTCAAATACACAGATGGCCAATCCTTGGGTTTGGAAGGGGTCTGTCCTCACAGTTGGCAGAATAAATAGGCTACGTACTGTCTGAAGCATCACAACTAGAGTTGAGCGGACACCTGGATGCTCGGGTTCGACGGGTTCGGCCAAACTTAACAAAATAGCTCGAGTTTGGGACCTGAACTTGACCCGAACTTGACCCAAATCCCATTGAAGTCAGTGGGGACCCGAACTTTGGAGCACTAAAATGGCTTTAAAAAAGTAATTGAAAGGGCTAGAGGGCTGCAAATGGCAGCAAAATGTACCTTCGGCATGATCTTGTTTTGTTTTTCTTTCGTTTTGACATCTCTCCTCCCTCTCCCAGCTGTCATCTATTAGCAGTCATTGCCTCACTATATATCTCCTCCCCATACTGCCTTACCTTGCGGTTTATACAACTTCCTGGAGTGTGCTGATGCTAGAAGCTGTTACTGCTGCATCCACAAGATAAGTCTGTTTCTTTATTTCTGTTTTCCTGTGGGCTTGATCCTAGGTGACCCTGACTCCCTCTGTATTTAGTGTAGGGAGCCAGTGGTCGTGTCCCCTCACTATTATAGGGTGTCATACAGTTGAGGAACGAGGGTATGCAATTTTCTACCAATCAGATTTTTGCATAGGCTGAGCAGTAAGGGAGAGAGCTAGGGCTGTTACAGGGCTTACCCTTAGTTTTGGATCAAGTCAGTCGGCTCTCATTTGTGTCTTCTAGTTTTCTGTAACCCCATCTGTGACAATGTAACAGACGAATTAGTGACATTTATTAACCTGTCCACTAGGTAGAGCAGGGTTATATCACAGCCAAAAATTGGTGAATTTCACCCAACAATGTAACAGACAAATGAGTGAAATTTATTAACCTGTCTAATAGGTAGAGCAAGGGTATATCATAGCTAAAAATTGGTGAATTTCACCCGACAATGTAACAGACAAATAAGTAAAATGTATTAACCTGTCCACTAGGTAAAGCAGGGATATATTTGAAGGGAACACAGGGAGACAAATGAACAGGATGGCACTGCTTCAACGTCCCCTCAAATTCCGGGATCAAACTTTGCACTCTCTCTCACAGCGTTGACACCGGGACCCACCATCAACTTAGGTGGTGCTCAGTCTCAAACACAGAAGTTAGCACACAATAAGAGAATACGAGGCGGCACTCACCAAGCAGGTCCAAACTTTACTTTATTCAGGTAAAAAGGCATGTGGAGCAGGCAATCAAAGCTTGGTGCTCCACACAGACACCAGGAGGCAACAGCTGTTTCGTGTTTGTTACGCTTCTTCTAGCCTTCTAACTTGATGATGTCAAGTGCGTCACTTTTATACAAAAGCACCTCCTCCACAGACATGCGCAGAGACAGCCTTACATAAAATGCATATAAAATATACAAGACATAGTCTAAGATATAGGAAATCAGCAGGGTTTAAAGAAAAATGAATACTTGGATTGGCTTCTCCGCCCCATCCTAAGTAATATTCCCTCATATCTTAAGGACACAAATTACTTCCTCCTGTTTCTGAAATCTTTTCATTGGCAGTAGGGACATCATTTGGTCTTTTTGGATGTAGAAAGCCTCTACACTCGCATCCCACAGGATTCAGGAGTGGAGGCAGTCAAGGAGATTCTAGAGGGCATTGATAAAAGTGCCTTGTTTATCCAGTTTATTGAGGAGGTACTCTAATTTATACTGGGTAACAATGTGTTCAGATTTGGGGAGCAGTGGTATAAACATAAACATGGTACTGCAATGGGGACCCCAGTAGCATGTACCTTTGCCAATCTATTCCTGGCCAGCTTTGAAGACAAATTTGTCTATTCATTGGTTAATCCATATCTGCGCTATATACAACAGTTTTCACATTACATAGACGATATGTTCATTGTTTGGTCAGGCAGACTGCCAATTTAGTGACTTTGTGGATTATCTCAATACAAAGAATGACATGAATATGAACTTCACATATAAATTTGGAGGCCACTTTAGAGTTCCTCAATGTTTTGGTGACCGTGGAGGACAATCAATTGGTCACCAGGGGATATGAAAAATCCACGGCGACCAATTCACTGTTACACCATGAAAGCTTCCACCCGCAGAGTGTTAAAACAATAGTCCCTTATGGTCAATATATAAGATTAAGGACTCATGCACACGATCATTTTTTTTTTTTTTCGTTTACGGGCCGTTTTTTGCGTTCCGTATAAGGTCCGTATACAGAACCATTAATTTCAATGGGTCCACAAAAAAACCCAGAATGTACTTTGCATGCATCCCGTTTACGTATTTCCGTTTTTCGTTCTGTTGAAAGATAGAACGTGTCCTATTCTTGCCCGCAAATCACGTTCCGTGGCTTCATTCAAGTCAATGGGTCCGCAAAAAAGACGGAACACATACGGAAATGCATCCGTATATGTCTTCCGTATCCGTTCCATTTTTGCAGAACCATCTATTGAAAATGTTATGGCCAGGCCATTTTTTTCTATGTAATTACTGTATACTGTATATGCCATATGGAAAAACGGAACGGAAAAACGGAACAATGGATCCGTGAAAAATGGACTGCAAAACACTAAAAAAAAAGCCATACGGTCGTGTGCAAAAGGCCTAAGGAGAATCAATGGCCGGGATGAGAATTTTAAATCCCAGGCCATTGACCTCACTAAACATCTGTTAAAGAGAGGTTACCCCCTTGTGGACCTTCATAAGGCAATGTAAAAAGCTGCACTTCTAACCCAGGATGCACTAGTAAAGGGTAAAAAATCACAATCATTGTGTTTAAGCAGAGCCATACTTTGAAAGATAGGTTGGTCAGAAGCAGATATCTAGAAAAAAGACCAGATATATGGTTGAGGGAGTTTATACCTAAAGGCAATCGTAAATGTGGAGACTGTTCATTCTGTCGCTATAACCCCCAGCATAGGGTGGTTTATTTTGGAGGGTTACAACATAAGGTTAACCATTTAATTACTTGACGGAGTAAATTTCTAGTGTACCTGATAATGTGTCCCTGTGGTCGCTTCTATATAGGAAAAACCATTAGACCGTTATTTGAAAGGATAAGGGAACATTTTGGATCAGTGACATCCGGTAGAGGTTGTCCTCGCTTAATCAAACATGTCATAAAAGCACATGGAGACGACCCCAGGGTACTTACATTTTCAGGCATAGAAATTGTCCCCTTTCTTCCTACAGGGGGCTAGACACACACAGCTTCTACAAAAGGAAGCCAGCTGGATTATAAAAGCCAGGGCCTTTGGCCCCTTATGTCTGAATGACTTTAATGATGTAATTGTTTTTCTTTAAACCCTGCTGATTTGCTGTATCTTAGACTATGTCTTGTATATTTTATATGCATTTTATATAAGGCCGTCTCTGCGCATGTCTGTGGAGGCGGCGCTTTTGTATAAAAGTGACGCACTTGACGTCAACACGTTAGGAGTAGAGATGAGCGGACACCTGGATGTTCGGGTTCGAGAAGTTCGGCCGAACTTCCCGAAAATGTTCGGGTTCGGGATCCGAACCCGATCCGAACTTCATCCCGAACCCGAACCCCATTGAAGTCAATGGGGACCCGAACTTTTCGGCACTAAAAAGGCTGTAAAACAGCCCAGGAAAGGGCTAGAGGGCTGCAAAAGGCAGCAACATGTAGGTAAATCCCCTGCAAACAAATGTGGATAGGGAAATGAATTAAAATAAAAATTAAATAAATAAAAATTAACCAAAATCAATTGGAGAGAGGTCCCATAGCAGAGGATCAGGCTTCACGTCACCCACCACTGGAACAGTCCATTGTCATATATTTAGGCCCAGCACCCAGGCAGAGGAGAGAGGTCCCTTAACAGAGAATCTGGTTTCATGTCAGCAGAGAATCAGTCTGCATGTCATAGCAGAGAATCAGGCTTCACGTCACCCACCACTGTAACAGTCCATTGTCATATATTTAGGCCCTGGCACCCAGGCAGAGGAGAGAGGTCCCGTAACAGACAATCTGGCTTCATGTCAGCAGAGAATCAGTCTTCATATCATAGCAGAGAATCAGGCTTCACGTCAGCCACCACTGCAACAGCCCATTGTCATATATTTAGGCCCAGCACCCAGGCAGAGGAGAGAGGTCCCTTAACAGAGAATCTGGCTTCATGTCAGCAGAGAATCAGTCTGCATGTCATAGCAGAGAATCAGGCTTCACGTCACCCACCACTGTAACAGTCCATTGTCATAAATTTAGGCCCTGGCACCCAGGCAGAGGAGAGAGGTCCCGTAACAGACAATCTGGCTTCATGTCAGCAGAGAATCAGTCTGCATGTCATAGCAGAGAATCAGGCTTCACGTCAGCCACCACTGCAACAGTCCATTTTCATAAATTTAGGCCCAGCACCCAGGCAGAGGAAAGAGGTTCCGTAACACAGAATCTGGCTTCATGTCACCAGAGAATCAGTCTTCATGTCATAGCAGAGAATCAGGCTTCACGTCAGCCACCACTGCAACAGTCCATTTTCATAAATTTAGGCCCAGCACCCAGGCAGAGGAGAGAGGTTCCGTAACACAGAATCTGGCTTCATTTCACCAGAGAATCAGTCTTCATGTCATAGCAGAGAATCAGGCTTCACGCCACCCACCACTGTAACAGTCCATTTTCATAAATTTAGGCCCAGCACCCAGGCAGAGGAGAGAGGTCCCGTAACAGACAATCTGGCTTCATGTCAGCAGAGAATCAGTCTGCATGTCATAGCAGAGAATCAGGCTTCACGTCACCCACCACTGTAACAGTCCATTGTCATAAATTTAGGCCCTGGCACCCAGGCAGAGGAGAGAGGTCCCGTAACAGACAATCTGGCTTCATGTCAGCAGAGAATCAGTCTTCATATCATAGCAGAGAATCAGGCTTCACGTCAGCCACCACTGCAACAGTCCATTGTCATATATTTAGGCCCAGCACCCAGGCAGAGGAGAGAGGTCCCTTAACAGAGAATCTGGCTTCATGTCAGCAGAGAATCAGTCTGCATGTCATAGCAGAGAATCAGGCTTCACGTCACCCACCACTGTAACAGTCCATTGTCAGAAATTTAGGCCCAGCACCCAGGCAGAGGAGAGAGGTTCCGTAACACAGAATCTGGCTTCATGTCACCAGAGAATCAGTCTTCATGTCATAGCAGAGAATAAGGCTTCACGTCAGCCACCACTGCAACAGTCCATTTTCATAAATTTAGGCCCAGCACCCAGGCAGAGGAGAGAGGTTCCGTAACACAGAATCTGGCTTCATGTCACCAGAGAATCAGTCTTCATGTCATAGCAGAGAATCAGGCTTCACGCCACCCACCACTGCAACAGTCCATTTTCATAAATTTAGGCCCAGCACCCAGGCAGAGGAGAGAGGTCCCGTAACAGACAATCTGGCTTCATGTCAGCAGAGAATCAGTCTGCATGTCATAGCAGAGAATCAGGCTTCACGTCACCCACCACTGTAACAGTCCATTGTCATAAATTTAGGCCCTGGCACCCAGGCAGAGGAGAGAGGTCCCGTAACAGACAATCTGGCTTCATGTCAGCAGAGAATCAGTCTACATGTCATAGCAGAGAATCAGGCTTCACGTCAGCCACCACTGCAACAGTCCATTTTCATAAATTTAGGCCCAGCACCCAGGCAGAGGAGAGAGGTTCCGTAACAGACAATCTGGCTTCATGTCGGCAGAGAATCATTCTGCATGTCATAGCAGAGAATCAGGCTTCACGTCACCCAACATTGGAACAGTCCATTGGCATACATTTAGGCCCCGGCACCCAGACAGAGGAGAGGTTCATTCAACTTTGGGTAGCCTCGCAATATAATGGCAAAATGAAAATAAAAATAGGATTGAATGAGGAAGTGCCCTGGAGTCCAATAATATATGGTTAAGGGGAGGTAGTTAATGTCTAATCTGCACAAGGGATGGACAGGTCTTGTGGGATCCATGCCTGGTTCATTTTTATGAACGTCAGCTTGTCCACATTGGCTGTAAACAGGCGGCTGCGTTTGTCTGTAATGACGCCCCCTGCCGTGCTGAATACACGTTCAGACAAAACGCTGGCCGCCGGGCAGGCCAGCACCTCCAAGGCATAAAAGGCTAGCTCTGGCCACGTAGACAATTTAGAGACCCAGAAGTTGAATGGGGCCGAACCATCAGTCAGTACGTGGAGGGGTGTGCACGCGTACTGTTCCACCATGTTAGTGAAATGTTGCCTCCTGCTAACACGTTGCGTATCAGGTGGTGGTGCAGTTAGCTGTGGCGTGTTGACAAAACTTTTCCACATCTCTGCCATGCTAACCCTGTCCTCAGAGGAGCTGGCCGTGACACAGCTGCCTTGGCGAACTCTTGCTCCTCCTCTGCCTTGGCCTTGGGCTTCCACTTGTTCCCTTGTCACATTTGGGAATGCTCTCTACCAACGTGCGCTTGTACTCGCGCATCTTCCTATCACGCTCCAGTGCAGGAAGTAAGGTGGGCACATTGTCTTTGTACCGTGGATCCAGCAGGGTGGCAACCCAGTAGTCCGCACAGGTTAAAATGTGGGCAACTCTGCTGTCGTTGCGCAGGCACTGCAGCATGTAGTCGCTCATGTGTGCCAGGCTGCCCAGGGGTAAGGACAAGCTGTCCTCTGTGGGAGGCGTATCGTCATTGTCCTGCCTTTCCCCCCAGCCACGCACCAATGATGGGCCCGAGCTGCGTTGGGTGCCACCCCGCTGTGACCATGCTTCATCCTCATCCTCCTCCATCTCCTCCTCATCCTCGTCCTCCTCGTCCTCCAGTAGTGGGCCCTGGCTGGCCACATTTGTACCTGGCCTCTGCTGTTGAAATAAACCTCCCTCTGAGTCACTTCGAGGAGACTGGCCTGAAAGTGCTAAAAATGACCCCTCTTCCTCCTCCTCCTCCTCCTCCTGGGCCACCTCCTCTTCCATCATCGCCCTAAGTGTTTTCTCAAGGAGACATAGAAGTGGTATTGTAACGCTGATAACGGCGTCATCGCTACTGGCCATGTTGGTGGAGTACTCGAAACAGCGCAACAGGGCACACAGGTCTCGCATGGAGGCCCAGTCATTGGTGGTGAAGTGGTGCTGTTCCGTAGTGCAACTGACCCGTGCGTGCTGCAGCTGAAACTCCACTATGGCCTGCTGCTGCTCGCACAGTCTGTCCAGCATGTGCAAGGTGGAGTTCCACCTGGTGGGCACGTCGCATATGAGGCGGTGAGCGGGAAGGCCGAAGTTACGCTGTAGCGCAGACAGGCGAGCAGCGGCAGGATGTGAACGCCGGAAGCGCGCACAGACGGCCCGCACTTTATGCAGCAGCTCTGACATGTCGGGGTAGTTGTGAATGAACTTCTGCACCACCAAATTCAGCACATGCGCCAAGCAGGAGATGTGCGTCAAACCGGCTAGTCCCAGAGCTGCAACGAGATTTCGCCCATTATCGCACACCACCAGGCCGGGCTTGAGGCTCACCGGCAGCAACCACTCGTCGGTCTGTTGTTCTATACCCCGCCAAAACTCCTGTGCGGTGTGGGGCCTGTCCCCCAAACATATGAGTTTCAGAATGGCCTGCTGACGTTTACCCCGGGCTGTGCTGAAGTTGGTGGTGAAGATGTGTGGCTGACTGGATGAGCAGGTGGAAGAAGAGGAGGAGGAAGCTGAGTAGGAGGAGGTGGCAACAGGAGGCAAAGAATGTTGCCCTGCGATCCTTGGCGGCGGAAGGACGTGCGCCAAACAGCTCTCCGCCTGGGGCCCAGCTGCCACTACATTTACCCAGTGTGCAGTTAGGGAGATATAGCATCCCTGGCCGTGCTTACTGGTCCACGTATCTGTGGTTAGGTGGACCTTGCCACAGATGGCGTTGCGCAGTGCACACTTGATTTTATTGGATACTTGGTTGTGCAGGGAAGGCACGGCTCTCTTGGATAAGTAGTGGCGGCTGGGAACAACATACTGTGGGACAGCAAGCGACATGAGCTGTTTGAAGCTGTCTGTGTCCACCAGCCTAAATGACAGCATTTCATAGGCCAGTAGTTTAGAAATGCTGGCATTCAGGGCCAGGGATCGAGGGTGGCTAGGTGGGAATTTACGCTTTCTCTCAAATGTTTGTGAGATGGAGAGCTGAACGCTGCCGTGTGACATGCTTGAGACGCTTGGTGACGGAGGTGGTGGTGTTGGTGGTATATCCCCTGTTTGCTGGGCGGCAGGTGCCAACGTTCCTCCAGAGGCGGAGGAAGAGGCCGAGGCGGCAGCAGCAGAAAAGGCCGAGGCGGCAGCAGCAGAAGAGACCGAGGCGGCAGCAGCAGAAGAGGTAGCAGGGGGAGCCTGAGTGACTTCCTTGTTTTTAAGGTGTTTACTCCACTGCAGTTCATGCTTTGCATGCAGGTGCCTGGTCATGCAGGTTGTGCTAAGGTTCAGAACGTTAATGCCTCGCTTCAGGCTCTGATGGCACAGCGTGCAAACCACTCGGGTCTTGTCGTCAGCACATTGTTTGAAGAAGTGCCATGCCAGGGAACTCCTTGAAGCTGCCTTTGGGGTGCTCGGTCCAAGATGGCGGCAGTCAGTAGCAGGCGGAGTCTCTTGGCGGCGGGTGTTCTGCTTTTGTCCACTGCTCCCTCTTTTGCTACTCTGTTGGCTCGGTCTCACCACTGCCTCTTCCTCCGAACTGTGAAAGTCAGTGGCACGACCTTCATTCCATGTGGGGTCTAGGACCTCATCGTCCCCTGCATCGTCTTCCACCCAGTCTTGATCCCTGACCTCCTGTTCAGTCTGCACACTGCAGAAAGACGCAGCAGTTGGCACCTGTGTTTCGTCATCATCAGAGACATGCTGAGATGGTATTCCCATGTCCTCATCATCAGGAAACATAAGTGGTTGTGCGTCAGTGCATTCTATGTCTTTCACCGCTGGGGAAGGGCTAGGTGGATGCCCTTGGGAAACCCTGCCAGCGGAGTCTTCAAACAGCATAAGAGACTGCTGCATAACTTGAGGCTGAGACAGTTTCCCTGGTATGCATGGGGGTGATGTGACAGACTGATGGGGTTGGTTTTCAGGCGCCATCTGTGCGCTTTCTGCAGAAGACTGGGTGGGAGATAATGTGAACGTGCTGGATCCACTGTCGGCCACCCAATTGACTAATGCCTGTACCTGCTCAGGCCTTACCATCCTTAGAACGGCATTGGGCCCCACCATATATCGCTGTAAATTCTGGCGGCTACTGGGACCTGAGGTAGTTGGTACACTAGGACGTGTGGATGTGGCAGAACGGCCCCGTCCTCTCCCAGCACCAGAGGGTCCACTAACACCACCACGACCATGTCCACGTCCGCGTCCCTTACTAGATGTTTTCCTCATTGTTATCGTTTACCACAACAACAAAAATATTATTTGGCCCAATGTATTGTATTCAAATTCAGCTGGATATAAATTTGAGGCCTAGTATTTAGGCGCTGGGTGACAGGTATGGGTTTACTGACAGAATTAGATTTGGAAATGCACAGTAGCGGGTGTGTGAAGTTATTCTGAATGATCCTATGTGCACCTTCAATATGATCTACCCTTTTAGAGATAGATTTCAAATAGCTCTGATACAGCAGAAACCGCTAAATTTTGAAATTGCTAAATTGGGAATTGTATTTCAACCCAGAACAAGAAATGTGCTTGAACGGACACTAAATAACTCGCCCAGCTACAGCACTGACGACAGATTTAGCTGGATATAAATTTGAGGCCTAGTATTTAGGCGCTGGGTGACAGGTATGGGTTTACTGACAGAATTAGACTTGGAAATGCACAGTAGCGGGTGTGTGAAGTTATTCTGAATGACCCTATGTGCACCTTCAATATGATCTACCCTTTTAGGGATAGATTTCAAATAGCTCTGATACAGCAGAAACCACTAAATTTTTAAATTGCTAAATTGGGAATTGTATTTCAACCCAGAACAAGAAATGTGCTTGAACGGACACTAAATAACTCGCCCAGCTACAGCACTAACGACAGATTTAGCTGGATATAAATTTGAGGCCGAGTATTTAGGCACTGGGTGACAGGTATGGGTTTACTGACAGAATTAGACTTGGAAATGCACAGTAGCGGGTGTGTGAAGTTATTCTGAATGACCCTATGTACACCTTCAATATGATCTACCCTTTTAGGGATAGATTTCAAATAGCTCTGATACAGCAGAAACCACTAAATTTTTAAATTGCTAAATTGGGAATTGTATTTCAACCCAGAACAAGAAATGTGCTTGAACGGACACTAAATAACTCGCCCAGCTACAGCAGTAACAACAGATTTAGCTGGATATAAATTTGAGGCCTAGTATTTAGGCACTGGGTGACAGGTATGGGTTTACTGACAGAATTAGACTTAGAAATGCACAGTAGCGGGTGTGTGAAGTTATTCTGAATGTCCCTATGTACACCTTCAATATGATCTACCCTTTTAGGGATAGATTTCAAATAGCTCTGATACAGCAGAAACCACTAAATTTTGAAATTGCTAAATTGGGAATTGTATTTCAACCCAGAACAAGAAATGTGCTTGAACGGACACTAAATAACTCGCCCAGCTACAGCAGTAACAACAGATTTAGCTGGATATAAATTTGAGGCCGAGTATTTAGGCGCTGGGTGACAGGTATGGGTTTACTGACAGAATTAGACTTGGAAATGCACAGTAGCGGGTGTGTGAAGTTATTCTGAATGTCCCTATGTGCACCTTCAATATGATCTACCCTTTTAGGGATAGATTTCAAATAGCTCTGATACAGCAGAAACCAATAAATTTTTAAATTGCTAAATTGGGAATTGTATTTCAACCCAGAACAAGAAATGTGCTTGAACGGACACTAAATAACTCGCCCAGCTACAGCAGTAACAACAGATTTAGCTGGATATAAATTTGAGGCCTAGTATTTAGGCGCTGGGTGACAGGTATGGGTTTACTGACAGAATTAGACTTGGAAATGCACAGTAGCGGGTGTGTGAAGTTATTCTGAATGTCCCTATGTACACCTTCAATATGATCTACCCTTTTAGGGATAGATTTCAAATAGCTCTGATACAGCAGAAACCACTAAATTTTTAAATTGCTAAATTGGGAATTGTATTTCAACCCAGAACAAGAAATGTGCTTGAACGGACACTAAATAACTCGCCCAGCTACAGCAGTAACAACAGATTTAGCTGGAAATAAATTTGAGGCCTAGTATTTAGGCGCTGGGTGACAGGTATGGGTTTACTGACAGAATTAGACTTGGAAATGCACAGTAGCGGGTGTGTGAAGTTATTCTGAATGTCCCTATGTGCACCTTCAATATGATCAACCCTTTTAGGGATAGATTTCAAATAGCTCTGATACAGCAGAAACCACTAAATTTTTAAATTGCTAAATTGGGAATTGTATTTCAACCCAGAACAAGAAATGTGCTTGAACGGACACTAAATAACTCGCCCAGCTACAGCACTAACGACAGATTTAGCTGGATATAAATTTGAGGCCGAGTATTTAGGCGCTGGGTGACAGGTATGGGTTTACTGACAGAATTAGACTTGGAAATGCACAGTAGCAGGTGTGTGAAGTTATTCTGAATGTCCCTATGTGCACCTTCAATATGATCTACCCTTTTAGGGATAGATTTCAAATAGCTCTGATACAGCAGAAACCACTAAATTTTGAAATTGCTAAATTGGGAATTGTATTTCAACCCAGAACAAGAAATGTGCTTGAACGGACACTAAATAACTCGCCCAGCTACAGCAGTAACCACAGATTTAGCTGGATATAAATTTGAGGCCGAGTATTTAGGCGCTGGGTGACAGGTATGGGTTTACTGACAGAATTAGACTTGGAAATGCACAGTAGCGGGTGTGTGAAGTTATTCTGAATGTCCCTATGTGCACCTTCAATATGATCTACCCTTTTAGGGATAGATTTCAAATAGCTCTGATACAGCAGAAACCACTAAATTTTTAAATTGCTAAATTGGGAATTGTATTTCAACCCAGAACAAGAAATGTGCTTGAACGGACACTAAATAACTCGCCCAGCTACAGCAGTAACAACAGATTTAGCTGGATATAAATTTGAGGCCTAGTATTTAGGCGCTGGGTGACAGGTATGGGTTTACTGACAGAATTAGACTTGGAAATGCACAGTAGCGGGTGTGTGAAGTTATTCTGAATGTCCCTATGTACACCTTCAATATGATCTACCCTTTTAGGGATAGATTTCAAATAGCTCTGATACAGCAGAAACCACTAAATTTTTAAATTGCTAAATTGGGAATTGTATTTCAACCCAGAACAAGAAATGTGCTTGAACGGACACTAAATAACTCGCCCAGCTACAGCACTGATGACTGATTTAGCTGGATATAAATTTGAGGCCTAGTATTTAGGCGCTGGGTGACAGGTATGGGTTTACTGACAGAATTAGACTTGGAAATGCACAGTAGCGGGTGTGTGAAGTTATTCTGAATGTCCCTATGTGCACCTTCAATATGATCAACCCTTTTAGGGATAGATTTCAAATAGCTCTGATACAGCAGAAACCACTAAATTTTTAAATTGCTAAATTGGGAATTGTATTTCAACCCAGAACAAGAAATGTGCTTGAACGGACACTAAATAACTCGCCCAGCTACAGCACTAACGACAGATTTAGCTGGATATAAATTTGAGGCCGAGTATTTAGGCGCTGGGTGACAGGTATGGGTTTACTGACAGAATTAGACTTGGAAATGCACAGTAGCAGGTGTGTGAAGTTATTCTGAATGTCCCTATGTGCACCTTCAATATGATCTACCCTTTTAGGGATAGATTTCAAATAGCTCTGATACAGCAGAAACCACTAAATTTTGAAATTGCTAAATTGGGAATTGTATTTCAACCCAGAACAAGAAATGTGCTTGAACGGACACTAAATAACTCGCCCAGCTACAGCACTGATGACAGATTTAGCTGGATAT